>NC_090934.1:709925010-710077510 GCF_040938575.1 Ambystoma mexicanum | reverse complement strand
AATAATTCACAAACAGGTAAGTACTTTTTGAAACCTTACAATGGCAAATACAGTTAACCCTTTCCTGGGGAAAAATGCACAGAGTCAGAGGTAAGAAGAGTCACTTAGGGAGCCAGGACAGCCAATGTTAGTTGCACAATGTCTAAGGGAGCTGAAGATCTTCTTTGCAGGTAGGTAAAAAGTCTTGCACAATGTTTTTAGAAATGTTTGTAGAAAAGTAGAACACTTGAAGGGCCGCAAGCTGGGAGGCTTGTGAGGGGCAAAGCTATAGCAACTCTGCAAGGTAATCAAGACAGGTCTCAGCCGAGAGCAAGCAAGGCTACACAACAAGAGGTAAGTTCTCGGGGACTGTACAGTACCTCTGGTTACAAGAAATGGTTCCCGCTGGCTTCTATTCCTGTACAGCTCTGCAGAGCCGGTTGTTCCTGAGCCTCGGTCATGGGGACAGGAGGGACAACGTCTAGGGACTCCTGCTCTGCAATGGGAAGGTCAGCGGCAGCAACGGGCTAACTTCAATTCAGCGGTTCTTCTGTGTTTCAGCTCCTCACGTCTGACAGCAAATAGCAACACTGTGGTTCTCGGATAACACTCTAGACTTTCCTTGCATCTGGGGTCCAGCACTCTTGAGGTGGCTCAGGCTTGGTCAGTCCTGAATCAGGGAAGTCCGGACAATCTTCTTAGCACTCGGGTCAGACTTAAAAGCAACGCACACAATCTGGTGTTCCTCTCCCTGGCACTTTGGTTCCAGCAGCAGCAGCAGCAGCAGAACTACATCCATCTCCGAGAGGATGCCCAGACAGGCTTACTTTGGAGTTGATTGGTCCCACCAACTCAAGGGGAGAAGTCATTCTTGCAGGGCTCCTCTAATCAAGGCGAATTCAGAGCTTCAGCTCAGCAGCAGGGCTTCAGCGGGTAAACCAACGGTCCATGAGTTGCAGCAGGCATCTCTTCAAAGTTCTTCTGATTCCTTCGTCCGGTGGTCGACTGCCTTCCAAGCCAAAAATGCCTCACCTTTTATGCAGATTTCTCCCATTCATTCCAGCCTAGCTGTCAATCACACAGCAGGGTGGCTGTCCTTGCCTGACAGCCAGCTGGCAAATCACCTTTGGGTGCATTTCTGTAACCAAGGGGATTGAGCACAGGGAGTTTCGGGCACCTCCCTCACTTCTTTCCCCTGCCAGACATAATGGAGCCGAAGGCGGGCTTCACTCGAGAATCCCGTCAAAGACTAAATGAACAAAGGGACCAAACCTGATTTGGCGTGCAGAGTAAATCTCAAGAACGACCTTTCCAACAAGAAATGGTGAAAAAGGAAGACCGGGGCCATTTTGACAAAATGGGCACCCATGGGTGCTTTACTGCATCTGCAACCTCAGCCCACGGTAAAAACACACAATGTTAGTAAAAAGAAAGCCACTGCCGTCAGCCATTAATTGTAGAAAGGGTAACAAAAATGTTACATGAGAAACTAGACAAAAGGGATATTAAGTAACCCCTCCAGCACCCTACGGTAAAATAGTGTGTGCTGGGTCTAGAAAGTTACAAAATGTAAGTAAAGTCAATTTCACTTCACTGCTCTTGGAAACAGTTGTTTCACCAAGAGAAGGTATTTAAACCTTTGGGAAATCTAAGTGACTTCCCTGTGCCACTGCACTGAAGGTGCTGTGAGTCAATGTAAAGATGATGCCTATGGAGCTTGTCAGACTCCAAAGTTAAAAGAAACACAGAATAAATTACAATAAAAATACATGAGAGAGTGGGAAAAAGCGCTCACTCTCTTCAGGTTAGAAATTAAAATTACTGAAGAAAAGCAAAAGAGATGGGGGTCTCTAAGGTAGGAGGGAATTAACACATTTTTGAGAATTCTCCCTAACAAGCGTGTACATGTGTACTTAAGGCACAGAAAAAAAATGATTTCTTTTTATGACCTACGCTCCAAACGAAAACCATTCAAAGTCACAAGTGTTAGCCATCATGGTCTGCTGAACGCAATTAGCTTTTTTACTTAAAATGACCCCCATTACGCCTTACACAATCTGAGGCTATACTGACATCTTACATACTTTCTGAGTGAAGGCCTTTGTGTGATGTCCTCTTCATCTGTATCACTGCTGATAGTAATGACACTCACAGCCGGACTTGGGGAATCTGCAATGATGATAGCTTGCCGCTGTTTGCCGGATATCAAGGACTCCTCCACTTCCTGCATGATGACCGCTGATTTTAGACAGTTGCTTTGCACACGCTCTGTGCCATGATTGTCCTGTTTTTCTACACAAAGTGTGGGTTCAACAGCTTTCACATTGTTGGATATCTTTGGAGATATAAGTGCTGCATTTTGGATATTGGTATTGTGTAAAGTGTTGCTCCTGGAAAGAGAACTCTTTTCAATTAGTCTTCAAAGTTTTGACAAAACAACCAGCAAATAAATTGGCATTCATAAATGCTAATTGTATATTTAGCAAAGTTTTCACTTCAGTACTGCACACTTGCATCATAAATGTTTATCATTAGTAAAAACATAGTAATATGCATACACTGCGTGGCTGCATAAAGGTGTCCATTGAGAAATATTGCATCCCTGCTTGCCTTTTACTCCTATGGAGCCATCAACTAATCAGGGAGAAATAAAAGACACAACTAATGATGCATTTTCTTTTTAAATTACATTTTTAGAAGTAGTCCCTTAAAATTGTTCAGTTGGATCTAAACTGTTAGGACAGTTTTTCTAATGTCCAGCCAGGGACTTTATAAAACTATACCTTAGGCAATACAGACGCTCAAACTCTTAGTATAAGGCTCTACCACCTGATATTAAGGAAGCAATGAGAGCATCCAGGCTTATCTTAGGTGGGGAGAGATGGCAATAGAACGGTACAAAGAACATTTCGCATACATATGGTCCAATGAAACACTGATACACTTATGTATTGAAAAAATAATGGTGTATATATTATATATACACACAAGCATAGAGAATTATTTAGAAAGGTAAATACTATCATTCATAAACAATTATACAAAACAACACAATACTTCTGGGATGCAAACCAAAGTATAAACCTTTTTTAGAATAGCAGTATGTAGTTCAAGGGGAGCAAAACCTGCCTATATGTTTAGAATGGCAGTATGCTATTCATGGGGAGTACAACCACATTAGCAACTTTTAGAAGGACAGTATGAACTTCAAGGTAAGCAGACCCTTCTGGTAAACTTGTACACGTATCCAGTCTCAGGAATTAATGGAGTAATACCAACACTGTTACAAGTAAGTACCTGGCCACTTGTATAAATCAGGAATAATACACTTCCACTACCCAAATAACAGGTAAGCAACTTGCAACATATGTAACTTATTCTTCTCTCAGGAAAGTTATAGTAACTACTTTTGAGAATAGTGGAACACAATTCTAAGGTAAGCAATAACTTATCAATTACTTTTCAGGGCAGTAAGCAACACATGGATAAGTAAGAACTCAGGTTACACATTTAGAATGGCATTAGTCTATTCAAGTGGAGTAAAACATTATTGGTCACACATTCTCAAAAAGGAATGACATGCATTACTCACCGTAATAGCATTTCTGATGATTGTATCTTCTTAGATTCACCTGCTGTGCATATAGTCCGACATCTAGTGGTAATCGCAGAGTATTGCATCTTGTCTTTTGAGGATTGAAAAGGGGACGTCGACAAGGGCATGCTTGTAACACTATCCCTAACATGACGTGTAGTGTACCCAAGATCCTTCACGCGTTGAGGTCCCTTCGATTGCGTTTTTTTCTGCCATGAGGGAGCCTTATGACGAACGTGAGTGAGTACAGATAGAGAGAAAGTAGTAAGAGGTCCATGTTCCTTCTACTTCGAGCGGGGAGGAAGGATGGGTGAATGTGAATCTAAGCAGATACAATCGTCAGAAATGCTATTACAGTGAGTAATGCAGGCCTTCTCATGCTTGTGAATCTGCTTAGAGTGGCATGTGAGAAGGAACAGTAGTAAAGAGATATCTTAATACTGCTTGTCCCACCTGAGAATCCGATGTAGAGTGAGTATCTAGGCAGTAGTGTTTTGTAAAGGTGTGTACAGAACTCCAGGTTGCTCCTTTGCAAATGGATTCGAGAGGAACATTTGCAATTAATTCTATGGAAGCCCCAGTGCCCGAGTAGTGTGCTCTAGGCTTGAAGGGCAGATCTCTCTTGGCAAGAGTGTAGCACAGTGTAATGCAGTTTACAATCCACTTTGAGATGGCTGGTTTCGAGACAGGATCCACTTCTCTACCAGCTGCTAATGAAACGAAAAACTGATTTGTCTTTCTAAGTGGTCTTGTCATTACAGGTAATAAATGACCGCTCTAGGCACATCAAGTGTGTGTAGGCTTTTTTCTGCCACATTAGTGTGGTTCTGGAAGAAGGTGGGTAGTTCTATTGATTGGTTCACATGAAACTTTGAGATAAATTTAGGCGACAATCTAGGGTGATGTTAGGCAAGATTGTATGCAGTACCCTTTGGGTGCACTACAACAACCCTGACCTAGCAATAGGAACTCAACTTTTGGAATAAGTCTGTACTACACAGGTAGGTAGTGTGATGAGCAGACAGGCTTATCTCAAGAGGGGTCAATGTGAGCAGTAGGGGAGTTACACAGATATTCACAGTGACAAGTATTCAAATAAACTCTTACACACAAGGTTTCTTGATTAAACAATTATTCATGTATTGAACAGTCAGTTTGAGTAAGCCTTCTTGAGAAGGGGCAATCTAGTAACACACAAATACACTCCAAAATACACACTCTTAGTTTCTCTAAATCAGCAAATACCCATTTGGGATTGCACACAGTCAATTCCTACACCCTCAGGTGACTTAAATAGCTAGGAGACTGTGGACATTAATATATCAGTTACATTTAGAGCAATACTTAGGAGTATGTCAAAGAAAAAGGTTAATAGAATAAAACAAGATATCTCACAAATATTCTGAAGCAGGCAAGTACTTTTGGTAACTCCCAATGCAAAGTAAGTTAACCCCTTTCTGGAAAGAAGACCAAACCCAAAGTCGGAGGCAAGAAGAGTCATTCAGGGAGCCAGGCCGGGCCAAAGTCAATTGGACAAAAGTCTAGGTGAGCTGAAGCAATTCTTGCAGGTAGGTAAAAGTAAAATGTCTTGCACAATGTTTCAGCAGTCTTTGTAGACAAGAAGAAATCAAAGTAGGGCCACAAAATGATTAGGCTTGTGAGGTAAAGAAGCTGATAGCAACTCTACAGAAGCAACCAAGACAAGTCTCCACTGAGAACAAGTGAGGCTACACAACAAGAGGTAAATTCTCTTAGACTGTACAGTACCTTTGGTTAGAATAAATGGTTCCAGCTGGCTTCTGTTCCTGTGCAGTTCCTGGGCCTCAGTCGTGGGGACAAGGGGGACGACCGCTAGAGGACTCCTGCACTGCAACCGGACGATCGGCGGCAGAAAAGGACCAACTTCTATTCAGTGGCACTTCGCGGTTTCAGCTCCTTGCATCTCAGCAAATAGCACCACTGCAGACACTTGGCTGTTGAGATGGCCTTTCCTTGCATCTGGGGTCCAGCACTCGGTTGAGGTGGCTCAGGCTCGGTCAGTCCTGCTTCCTGGGAGTCAGGCTAGCCAATGTTAATTGAGCAAAATTCTAGGTGAGCTGAAGCACTTCTTGCAGGTAAGAAAATGTCTTGCGCAATGTTTTAGAGGTCTTTGTAGTAAAAGTAGAATCACTGTAGGGCCACAAGCTGGGAGGCTTGTGAGGGGCAAAGCTGCAGGCAACTCCGCAAAAACAACCAAGACCAGTCTCAACTGAGAACATGTAAGGCTACACAACAAGAGGTAAGTCCCCATAGTTTCACAGTACCTTTCTTTAGAAGAAATGGTTCCAGCTGGCTTCCGTCCCTGTGTAGCTCTGCAGATCCTGTTACAAAAAGGACGACGTCTGGAGACTCCTGCACTACAAATTGAAGGTCGGCGGCAGCAATGGGCCAACTTCAATTCAGCAGCATTTTGCAGTTTCAGCTCCTCGCGTCTATAACAAATAGCACCACAGCAGTCTCTCGGATACCACTATGGACTTTCCTTGCATCTGGGGTCCAGCACTCTGTTGAGGTGGCTCGGGCTTGGTCAGTCCTGCTTCAAGGGAGTCTTGAGAACCTTCCCGGAGCTCGGGTCCGACTTAAAAATCTATGGACTCAGTATGGTGTTCCTCTCCCTGGCACGTCGGTTCCTGCAGCAGCAATGGAAGTACAGCCAGCTCTGAGAGGATGTCCAGATGAGTTCACTTTGGGGTTGATTGGTCTCACCAACCCAAGAGGAGAAGTCGTCCGTTGCAGGGCTTCTCTAGTCTAGGCGAATTCAGATCTTCAGCACAGCAGCAGGGCTTCACTGGGCAAACCAACGTCCAGAAGTTGCAGCCGGTGTCTCTTCCAAGTTCTTCTTCAGATTCCTTTGTCTACTGGTCGTCTCTGCCTTCTAAGCCAAAGCCACCTTTTATGCAGGTTTCTCCCATTCATTCACAGCTTAGCTGTCACTCACAGAGTAGGGTTGCTGTCCCCCCCAAGGACAGCCAGCCAGCCAATCACCTATGGGTGCATTCCTGTAACCAAGGGGATTAAGCACACAGTGTTTCGGGCTACTCCCTCACTTCCTGCCCAGCTAGACACCCAGGAGCCAGAGGCGGGTTTCACCAGTGAATCCCACCAAGACAAAACGAACAAAGGGACCAAACCCGGTGCGCAGAGTAAATCTCAAGAAGGACCTTTCCAACAAGAAATGGTGAAAAAAGAAGGCCGGGCTCATTGTGACAAAATGGGCACCCATGGGTGTCTTACTGCAGCTGAGATTGCAGCTTGCATTAAAAACCTAAAATGGTAGTAAAAAGTAAACCACTGCCACCAGCCATTAACTGTAGAAAGGGCAATGTAAAAATGTTACCCGAGTAACTAGACAAATGGGATACTAAGTAACCCCTCCAGCACCCTAGTGTAAGATGGTGTATGCTGTGTCGAGAAAGTTACACAATTTAAGTAAAGTCAATTTCATGTCACTGCACTTTGGAAATAGTAGTTTCACTAAGAGAATGTATTTAAACCTTTGGGAAATCTAAGACTTCCCTGTGCCACTGCACTGATGGTGCTGTACGTCACAATGAAAGATTATGCCTATGGAGTTTGTCAGACTACAAAGTCAAAAGAAACAGTCCAAATCACAGTAAAATACATGAGAGTGCTAAAAAAGTCTCACTCTCGCTAGGTTAGAAATTAAAGGTCTTAAAGTCCAGCAAAAGTGCTGGGGGTCTCTAAGGTAGAAGGGAATTCACACATTTCTGAGAATTCTCCCTAACAACCACCACTGCAGAGAGAGAAAACGAGTGCTGTCGAGACTACCACTAGATCATCCCATTGTCCGCTGGCCTGACACCACTGGCTGTTCAGCCATTTTTGTATGGGGTTTATGCACAAACTTGCATTTACTTAGTCCCACATGCAGGAAGCCATCATTCCCAACAGTTGCATGGCCTTGCGTACAGTCACCTCGCGAATGGCTACATAGTGAGGGATCTGGAAGAGCATGTTTTGAACCCTCTCGTTGGAGGGGAAGACGTGGCCGTCTTCCAGAAACTGTTTTACTTGGCTGGGGTCTACACTGGACTTCTTCTCGTTTATTGAGAATCCAACACTGACTAGTAAATCTACTCATCTTTTGATTGTTTGACAGGCATGTTCTGTGCGAATCCCGTTATTAGCCAGTCATCGATGTAAGGCTAGACTGGGATGGACTGCCTGCGCAGGTGAGCTGCTACTACCGCCAGTACCTTTGTAAATACCCTTGGGGCTGAGGCAATGCCGAAGGGAAGAACCTTTAACTGATAGTGTTTGTTCTCTATCATGAACCTTCTATATTTTCTGTGCGCTGGCAGCATTGAAAAATTAAAGTATGCATCTTTCATATCCAATGTTGCCATGCAATGTTTTAGTAGAGGGACTATCTCTTGCAGAGTTGTCATACAAAACATTTGTGGTTTGACAAATGTATTTGCTGGGCGCAAGTCTAGCACGGGGCGCATGGTGAGATCCTTTTTGGGTACAAGGAAGTACACTGAATAAATATCCTCGTTTACCTGTAGAACAGGGACGACTTTGATCGCGCCCTTTTCTTGCAGGATCTCGACCTCTTGTAGTAGGATCTTGTGACATTCGCCTGGACATTTGTGACCGGTATCGAGGTGGTCGGCTGAACTCAATACATTAACCATGGGTGATGGTCTAGAGCACCCACTGGTCTGTGGTTATTCCCTCCAATGCATGGAAGAATGATGTTATCCGTCCCCCCCACCAACCGGGGAGGCATGGGAGGTGACCCGAATCAATAAGTGATTTCCGATTTGAGGCCGGGGAGCCTCTAGAGGTGGTGCTTCTGCCCCTTCCTTTGCCACGGCGCTGTCCTCTTGGCTGATATTGGTTAGAGGCAACTGCCCTTTGTCCAGAGGACCATGTAGTTCCCATTCCATACCGATTGTGGGGGGGAATGTGGGAAAGATTGTCCACAAAAGGAGTGGCGAGAATTACCCCCTTGCTGCTGATAGTGTCTCTGAGTTATCTGATTTAGTGACTTCAGAGACACGTGTTCTTTTTTCGCAGTCTCTAAAGCCTCATCCACCACCTTTCCAAACAGGTTAGATTCTTCTACCGGTTTGTAAATGAGGGGCGCCTGTGTTTCCGGTTTGAAGTCAGAATTTTTCAACCATGCGTGTCTTTTCAACAAGGTACCTTGGGCTAGTGTTCTTCCTGCTGGCTTTGCAGCATCCAGGGTGTTAATGTTTTCATCCGCCTACCTCCCCTTCCCACAACCGCCAGCAGGCGTGATCGTGTTGGCTGTGGGATTTCTTGCAGGCCTTCTTGGAGTAGATTCCACTGGGCGTCACTGTAACTAGCCAAGAATGTGGCAGCTATTCTGGTGGAATAGGCTGCTGCTGCTTTTGTGATGCGCTTACCCAAGGCATACAATTTCTTGCAATCCTTGTCCGGCGGTGCCTCTGCTGTGGACAAGGGTACCCCTGCACTTTTTCTAGTTGTTGCTAGCACTAGTGAATCTGGAGTGGCATGGCCCCGGATGTTGAGTGGGTCTGTAAGCGAGGGGCAAAAAAAGCCCCTCCACCCGTGGGTTAACTGCCCTTGTTTGCGGTGGAGTGAACAAAGAAGGGGCATAGCTCCTTTTGATGGAGTTTATAAGAGGTATCGCCTGGCTTGAAGGTAGTTTCTCTTTCAAAATGTCCTCCACGAAGTCTGTGTCTTGCACTACCTCTTGCATGGCAACCTGGAATTGTTCTGCCGCTTTTTTCTGGATAGCATTGAATGCCATCTGGTCATCTATGGGAGGTGCCCGTCTTATAGGGGATGCAGGAGTATCCACGCACAATGTGTCTGGGTCAGGGGTATTAGTCGGTGACAGCCATGGTGCTTCACCCACAGGTTGATCCTCATCTCAATCTGGGGAGTGGTCTACACATTCTTCAAAGAGAACCTCCCCCTGCTCATAAGGGTCCTGGGGGTCGTCTATGGTTATTTTAGATCAAATACCTCCTCATGAGGAGAGTAACTGGAGGTCCTTTGAAATTTAGACATAGTCGTAGGATAGATGTCTTCCTCTCTAGGCCTTTTAAAAGTGATAAACTTCTCTGAGAAATCCACAAATTTCGAAAGTTTATTTATATACCCCTCAAACCTGTCCCTGGTCCATACGGATGACCCAGAGCAGTCTGGAGGGAAGGGGGCTCTTCTTGGGGACCTGTGTTCTTAGGCCGGCGAGTTTTGTCTGACAGTCAGACAGGGGCTGGGAACCTTCAGAATACTCTTCCTGACTGTCTCGACGTTTGGACAGGTCTCTAGGCCTATTTGCCGCTGAGATGATGTTTGCAAGACTCTCGCGGATCTCCAGCGTGTCTAGAAGGGATTTCGACAGCCCTAGCAGCTTTGTAGTAGTTTTCGACATTGCCAAAACTTTATGCACCGGCGCGCTGTTGTGAGGCGGCTCAGCGCTCTTATGAACTTTGGTGCTGACGCCCTTGTCGCTGGAGTCCCTGGACGCATGCCGCCTAGACTGTTGCAGGGAGGGCTGCCGACCCTGCGGATCGGTGGGTTCCGTCGAAAGAGATCAGTGTACCCGTTGGTGTCTTTGGCCGTCCCGACAAGGAGGCCCGGGGGGTTGTGTGCTTTCCTTTGTGTGAAGCGTGTCTGTCCTTTTAGCCGGAGTGTACCCATAGCAGAACAGGTGGCCGGTCTGCCTGGGCCATGGACGGACGACTGAGAGCGTGGCTGCTCCGAAGATAGGCCAATGGCCTCTGTCTCTGAGCCACGGCTGTCGCTCATTTCCTCGTCACTCTCTGCGTCTTTGGCGGCAGGGGAGCTGCGCTCGGCCTGCAGCATGGCGTAGGCCGCCTGACGTTTAACTTGCCGTTCTTTTATCGTCTCGAGTCATAAAAGCTTGCAAGACCGACAGGACTCCTCGTGGTGATCTCGAGGTAGCCACTTCCAGGTGTCCTGTCCATAGCTCAGGTTTATAGCGACAGCAAAACCAGAAGGGAAAAGAGAGGGGAGAAGGAAATGCATTCTTGAAAAGAAACAGAGCCCCAGACCCCACTCTCCCTACTGTGTAGGCCTGGCCGGAGGACCGAGACCATGCGGTCGACAGTCAACCTGAGCACCAGCAGCCGAAGTCTGGAGATGTCTTCCGCGATCTTCGCTGTAGGCTGTGAAGTAGTCATCGATGAAGGGGACGATTAATAAAAACGACCGTAGCTTGTGGACAATTAGCAATGTTTCGAGCTCTGCATAAGGCGACCAGCTCGCTGGGCAGAAAAAAACAATCTGAGGGACCTCTACGTGTGAAGGTTCTTGGGTACACTACACATCATGTTAGGGATAGTGTTACAAGCACGCCCATGTTGACGTCCCCTTTCGATCCTCGAAAGACTACATGCAATACTCCGCGGTAACCACTAGATTTTGGACTATATGCAGAGCATGTGACTAAGCAGATTCACAAGCATCAGAATGTTAGTTATAACATTGATACTTTGCAGAGGAGTGGAACACAATTCTAAAGTAAGAACTAGATCAGACTTTTCAGAAAGGCAGTAAGCATGCCAAGGTAAATAAGAACCTGAAGAATGCCATTAAGCTATTCAAAATGAGTAAACCATAGTGGTAAACTTTTAAACGTATTCAGTTTCAGGAACAATAACGTAATACCAACTAAGTTACGTTCTAGAAGAGTGGAACACAATTAAAAGGTAAATAAACTCCTTACACTGTTCACAGGGGCAATAAGGGGATGACAGGGGATCGGTTTCCCACAAATAGCCCCTAACCTCTGGAATGCCCTACCTAACACACTCAGAGCTGAGATCTCCATCCCAGCATTTCAGAAAAAAGCTAAAAACTGCCCTCTTCAACTGACTCCTCTCCCTCTCATGTTCGCTCCCCCCCCATCCCTCTGCGCTTTGTTACTGTAAATTATAACTATCTTCTTGTAAATATGCTTCCTACTATGCATGTGAAATCTGTCCTATGTAACCAAGTACGCTTTCATGTAACAGCGCCACAATGCCTCCGGGCTGCTGCGTGCTATAAAAATGTTAATTATAAATAAATAAGCAACTGAAAAGTAAGACCTTAGTAACACTTTGCAACTTATTCTGTTTCAGGAATCAAAGTTACACACCAACTCCTTTACAAGTAAGTACTTTGCAACACTTGTTATATTTTCTAATCAGAGGCCTTAGAGTCCTTCTGTATTCTAAGGCACGAGTGATCTCAGAAACACAAGAGGGACACCGGTGGTCTAGAGGCCAACAATAGGCAGGTAGAAATAGGGCTCAGATGCAGGAAAGTCAGAGTTGCAGAGGATTTTTCGTCCAACAAGTTAGTACAGAGTTACCAGCAAGTGTTCAGGGACTTTGTAGAAGGCTCCCTAGATGGGTTCCAGCATTAGGATTGGGCGAACGGTATGGGCAAACTCCCAAACACAAATCACCCACTCACTGAGGGTAAGTACTACCCTCAGCCATACAGTACCTGAGCAGCGAAGAAGAGTTTGCAGACGGACGCCTTCACGAAGCAGTAGCACAGCACCCAGTGTCAGGATTCTTGGTCGTGGTGACAAAAGAAAGGCAACTGGATGGGAATTTGCAGCAGCAGTCAACAGAAAAGGTCCCGGCAAAGAATTCTTCAATGTTTCTCTAAGCTCAGTGGAATTGGCACCCTTTTCAAGGTACCAGATGAAGAACGTTCATCCCTGAATGGATTCACCTCGCTATCTCGGTTCAGCACTCTAGTGAGGGAACTTCAAGGAGTGGAATATTGCTTCTGAAGGTCCAGCAGAAGTCCAGCAAAGTTTCAGCGAGAATCGAACTTCGGAAGACATAGCACAGCACTCAGGCTAGAGGTCCCAGGGTATAGGCAGTTTGCTGGCCAGGAACGTCACAGCTCATCGTGGGATGGCTCTAAATGCAGGCTGTCTCAAGCCTGATGGGTGCCAATAGTGTCTGGGTCAGAACCGTCATCTTTGGTACTCCTACGTCGCTTCAAAGAAGGGGTCAGCACAGGCAGCAGTTACAAAGCAGGCATCTCCGGGCTCTGTAAATAGCTACAGAAGTATTCTACTCATCTGATCTTCTGCTCCAGTGGTCAACTTGTCTTCAGCTCCAAGATCCAGGCCAGATGTACAGGAACCCACACAGAGCCTCTACAAATACTCAGCAGTTTACAGAACGAGGTGGGTGGCTGTCCAATCAGGACAGCCAGCCCCCAAGTGGGAGCTGGATTCTCTCAGGCACACCAGAAGACAAAAGAGAGAGAAGGTTTGGACTCCTCCCTCACTTCCTGCCTTCACATACACGCGCCTTGGCAGGCTACCAAAGGGTTCCCACCGAAGAAAAAAGAACAACAGGACATCCCCCACCCAGGAATCCAGAAAAATGACCAAGAAAGGACAAGCACACACAAAAATTGCAAACAAAGAAGCAAGCCACCATACTAGTAGAATGGGGACCCTTCTGTGCTTTACTGCGGCTTGTTTGACAGCCTGCGTGTAATATTAACACAAAAGTAAATAAAGTATATACACTGCCACAGCCATAATCGTTAGCCTGTCACTAACAGAAATGTTACAGGAACAGTGTGAAATGAGACAACATGCATCTCCCCAGCACTCCCCCTAATGTGGGATGTGCTGGTATCACTATATAAAATAGAGGGGATGAAAATCACTCTACCCCTGAGAACAGTAGTTCTGCAAGGTAAGTCAAGAGAAAATATAAAAAAGAGAAGCCCAAGGGGCAACCCAGCAACACTGTACAGAAAGTGCTGCAATACATAAATGTAGATGCATAAAAAGTAATAGGAAAGGATATGTTCAAAAATACAACATGGAGAGTCAGGAACATGCCAGCAATAAAAAGAGTAAAAGAAAGGGTGACTGAGGAAAAAAGGTTCCCACTCAAGAACATGTAAAACAACAAGTTCAGCAAAAACTGCTTGGGGTTTCACAGTGAAGGAAGATTTAGCAAAGAAATGAAAATCTACCCTAGCATAAACCAGGCACATCAATGTGGTAATTTAATATTGCACGGCTAGAGAACCATGAGGGTCAAATCCTGTGACAGATAAAATATAACTTATGTTTCCCTGTAAAAACTTAAGTTGCCTGTCAAGTTAGTAATAACCACAAATCCACCGGACAAAGCAGAAAGGGATTCAGAGTACACAGCCATGGGAGTGTTGCTGGGGCAACACAGACCCAGTAGATGAGAGCCAGAACAGTTATTCCCAACATTTTACTGCTTAAGGCCTTTTAGAGTACCATATGCTCTACATTGGCCATGCCATTTGATTTGTGCCAATCCTTTGGCCACCTTCTATTCTCACTTTCCTCTCCTCTGGGGGCCGTATTTGCACATATGGTAAGCCCTTGCCCATGAAAAGCTTCAGCTTTCCCGGGCAAAGCAGCGGTTTGTGGCTGGATGTGGCAACAGGGACAGTCTGGTCCCAGTCCACATCCATGCCAAAGTGTGTCCATGCAGGCGGAGAAGTGGAGGCTGTCCATTATTGAGAGTCCCGGCCAGTTTTAATGGTGCAGATCCTTACCATTGGTGGGATTCATCCCAGCTCGAAACCTGGTTAAGAGGAGGACTTTTGCAGCCATTCAGCAAATCGGAGTTGGAACCAAGACCCCTATGAAGAGGAGCATTTAGCTGAAGACCTAGAACTCCCCATTGCATCCAACCAGCAAGTCTTCAAACCATCCCGACAAAGCCCTGCTACTTAGACGATCCCCAGAAGGCCCATCAGTGACAAACACTAGCCTCCAACCTTGCTTGAGGATCTAACCCTTTTTGAATCCTACAGAGGTGTCCTGATCCCATCCTGTGGGCTACCATGCTGCATTGGTTGCCACCAGAGTTCAGATTTGGGGGCCCACAGACTATCGACCTGTGCACTTGCAGCTCATCATGAAGGGCCTTGCAGGAATAGGTTTTTTGTTTCCGTCACAAGGGTCGACTTCCACCATTTCTTTCAGTGGCCATCGATTATTTCTACCTGCATCATGTCCTGGTGAGCCTCAGAGGTTGTAAACATGGTGGTCCTTTCTTCACCGTACCAGGAAATGTCTTGCCAGAGAGTGGAACCGCTGACTAGCCACACCCAAATACCAACGCTAAATGTGACCTCTGTACCAGCAATCCCTAGACTCCTGCCAATGTTACAAGACATGGAGCAAGGGGCCCCAGCAAATTCAGGATCTTCTAAAGTGATCCTGAGTGAAGAGTACAGGAAGTGAGAAACCATACCTGTTCCTAATCCCCCACAGCCAGAGGGCTTTTGGGCATAATGTTCTAACCCTAATGCTCCCTTGACTGAACGTGTTAGGTCGAGTTGTGGTCAAGGATCCTCCCCTGGGCTTGCCCAAGGTGGTTGGATTGCAAGAGGCTCTTCCAAAAACTTTACATTTTCTTCAAGTTTGAGACACCTGCCCGTTGGCTTTGCAAAGACTTGTTAAGGTGACTTCTACGCCTTCTGAAATGTTGTATTGGGGCTTGGTACTATGGGTCCCAGGTCCTGTTCTACCTAGGGAAGGTAGGGTGTAAGGTGTAGCTCCTTAATGTCATAAGGCTGTGTAGGGTGTTTGTTTCAAACTTCCTTCTTACATATTAGTTCTGTAATTTTGTGATTTACTTATCTTGCTCTTTATTCACTTACTTCGCTCTACACTTCCTTGGTGAGGAAGGATAGCTCAGCGACAACGGGTTTGTCTTGGAAGCAAGACAACGCAGTGCAACACAGGTTCGACTCCCAATCCCACCCTTAGAAACCGTACTTAAAAGGAAGGTGTTGGTGCTCTGCAGCCAGAACACCCCAAATGTGAATGTGTGTATACAATAGTAGGGTATGTTAAGTATGATGCTTAACTGTGGATTTTAATTGCTACGTGTTGGTCCACGGCTTACATAAATAGTTGTAATTTTATAAATTTGCCTAATTTGTATTATTAAGAGTGCTCTGTGTGTGCGTAACTGAACCCTTCACCACTCTAAGGCCCCAAGAAGTCTAAATCTTGCAGCTCATCCACACTACTCAGATAGTTTAGCTACATATTCTTGTTTTTCTTTGTTTATCAGAATAACATTAAAAAAAACGGTTATTTATGTAGGCCTTTGACAAATTCTTATCACTGAAAAACACCAAGTTCAGCAAAGCAAATGAAAAAAAGGCATTGAATCAAATGAGTAATCAATACTTTGAGAACTAATAGAGCAAGAAAAAAGGAGTTAGTACCTTCCTATAAGGTTTTGTAGGGTGTTTGCTAACCTTAAAAAGTATTTCCTTAGCTAGAATAGCAAGGTCTAGTGCCCTTTGAGTCACAGGTCCCAATACAAATCTTTTCAGGAGGCCATGAACCTCTTAAGACGTTGCCGAAGTGTTGGCTTGAGTTCCAGAAGTTAACAGAATCAAGAGGAAAGTTTTCAACAGGCCCTCTATCCATCAACCCACCTTAGGGGAGACCCAGGGGAGGATAGCAGGCCAGACCACCATCATTCAAGGCTAGGCAACAGAGAGAAAGGGCTAGGACTTTATGCCCATACAACCCTATGGAGATGGGGTAGGGTCAAAACAGGCATCTATACTCACCTTTGCACTCCGATTCACTAAGTGACCACCGTAGGAGTTTCTGAAATCACTTGGCCTTCTGAATTCATGCCTTGGTTCCATTGAATGAAGTCCAAACATCTGTGGTGCATAGGTTACTTCAGGCATCAAGGTCTTGGGTCCAGCTAGCTTGTGGTCCGAGACTTCGTTGGGCCGGTACTGGACAGCTGAACACTCGGGATACACTGGTTACTGTAGCACCACAATGTCAATGATCTCAGACGAACCAGGGGACGAAATGTAGGCAGCGGCAGAAGACAACCCTTGTGACAGAAACAAATGAAACTGGTCCTGCAAAGCCCCTCTTCGTGGTGAAGAGCTGCAACTTCAGGGAAATTCTTGTTGTTGCATATGCTGAGGATCAGCGGCATCCCAAGGCTCAATTCGGCACGGCGACCTATGCAGCAAAGTAGCCTAGGAGGACATCTGAATAGCCCACAGGATGGCTATGGGAATGATCAGAGCGCTAACAGCGTCTGGATCTTTGAGCAACGTTCGGGACAGGTTGTGCCCACCAGTTAGGGGTTGAAACGCTGATTAAGGTCTTCAGGAGATCTGCACACGGCTTCAACTGGCAAGTACTGCTGGTGATCTTCCAACAGGTTTCAGGTCTTCCATCTACTGCTCTCCTTCATAGGGGTCTTGGTTACAATGAGCTGAGAAATGGCAGCAGGAGTCCCCCCCCCCTCTTATCCAGAATCTAGGCTGCAGTTGGCCCCAGCCCACCAATGGCAAGCATTCAAACTTGGAAGATGTTGTCTAATCTCATGAGAGCCTCTGGCAACTGCATGCATGTGGATTGGGTCCAGACGGACTAGGGCCCCACATCCGGCTACACACACAGACCATCACTTAGCCTGTGAAAGCTAGAGCTTTTCCTGGGGGGAAGGGCTTACCATATATGGAAAATCCAGCCACTCTGGGGCAAGAAGGTGTTAGGAGAGTTTTCCTAAAGTCCACTTGAGGCAAGACTCTACAAAACTATTGCTTGGTATACAGGCCCCAACCTCTAGTAAACGTCTGTACTACTGAAATGTTTTGGTAGACTGGCAGAGCAGCCAGGCTTATTTTAGGAGAAGGATGTGAGCTAAAGGTAAGTGCAATGAACTCAGTAAATACATAGCAGCGGTAGACCCATTTTCCTGTTCCTTGGTCGTGGTGATGAAAGGAGGGACTCTGGAAGGGATGTTGCAGCAGCAGTCGAGACCAAGGAGTCCCAGAAAAGGATGTTTCAAGCTCAAACATCGGTCTTCAGTTTTGGTGCCTTTTCACAGGTTCCAAGGATGAAAGTTTAAAGCCCGGTCAATCTGCCTCGATTCTTCAGTCCTGCACACTGGTGAGGGGACTTTTGAGGAAGGGGATCTGGTCTCTGGAGGTCCAACTGGAGCTCACCAAAGTTCAAGCAATATGGTTGCAAGTCCCAAGGTATTGGCGATTTGCAACCCAGCAAGGTCACAACACATCATGGGACGGCTCATCTTGCAGGTAGTCTAATGGAAAGTTGGTCCGGCCAGCCAAAGGGAAGGAGGAGTCCTCTTCGGAGCTCCTCTGTCAATTTGAAAACGAGATCAGGACAGCAGTGGTCTTTTCACGGTTGCTGGAAGGGGCTGCAGGCGCCTCTGGTGATATGATATGTTATTTATAACGTGCTTAATACCCAGAGGTTTCTAAGTGCAGACCCGGGTTCGAACCCGTGTTGCTCCGTGTCGTCTTGTTTCCAAGGAGAGCACTTTGCCCCCGAGCTATCCTCCCGAGACCGATGGTCGCCTTCTTCGGTTCTTCTGTTCCAGTGGTCAACTGGTCATCTGCTTCAGGTTCCTCACCTTTTATTAGGATTTCCCGCTCATCCTCTGCAAACTCTGCCCTGCATTTTACAGAATGGGGCGGGTGGCTGTCCAATCAGGACAGCCAGACCCCCAGTGCGAATTGGTTCCTTACAGGCATTCCAGAAGACAAAGGATAGAGTTTGGGATCCTCCCATGCTTGCTGTCACCGCAGACACACTGGAGCCTCGGCGGGCTACACAAATGGTTCCCAGCGAAGGCAAAACTTAAACCAGGACCTCCCCCACCCAGAACGGTAGAAGGACCAAGAAAGGATAACCAAACAAGAAATGGCGAAAAAAGAAAAAAAGCCACCATATTGAATCAATGGTGACCCTTCTGTGCATAGTCAAAGCTGTGAAGACAGCCTGCGAGCAAAAATAGCACAAACACGGCCATTGCCGCCAGCCATACGCCAAAAAGACAGGAAAGATTTAAAACAATAGCAAAAAGTTATTGTCCCATTGATGTCTATAGATGGAAAAGTAGCAAAAAGAATATTTCCTAACCAGGACTAACCAGTTCACTCCAAACGAAATGACAGAATCATATTGGTGAGGTAAAAGGGTCTCACACCAAAAAACAGAAAGGATCGAGGGGAAGACATGTTGCAAGAAGAAATATTTTCATACTAGCCATACACAGGACATTGTAATACTCAGCAGAGACAAAGAGCCAAGCCTGAGCGTCTAGGCATTTTAAAGTCATAGGCTGGTGTTAAGGTAGATTTTCTTTTTCATGAGGAGAGGAAAACTGGGGAAAATTCCGAAACTACGCTTTTCTTAGTCTTCTGGTGTGCCTGCCTGGAACCAGTTCCAACTGAGGGAGTGGCTGTCCTGGAAGGACAGCCAACATCAAGAGTTTGAATAATGCATGGGTGGCGACTGGCAGGTTTTGTGCATAAAAAAACATGGATCGTGAGGCAGAAGACAAGCTCACCCCTGGAACAGAAGAATCAACGAGAAGAGAAGCTGTTTCCAGCCACTTCTAGACGACCGGAGATGCCTTCTGTGTAACTGCTCCTGTCCGTCCCCTTCACTCCTAACAGGAAGTTTTTCTCCCTTAGACTGGTCGGACCAATTAGTCTTGAGACGACCTGCATTTTGGGCCATCCTACGAAGAGCTGTGATCTTCAGAGGCTCCAAACTGCCAATACCCTGGGACTTGTGGTCACTGTCTTCCGAAGATGTAATCCTCCCAAAACCTTGGTGGACTCCTTCCAGACCTCCACAGGCGAGATTGCACTCCTTGAAGTCCCCTCACCAGAGTGCTGGACCGAGATATCAAGACCAATCGACCGGCCAGTAATCATTCTTCACTGGTGCTTCCCAAAAGGCACCAACATCACAGAACTCTGAAGACTCCTTTGCTGGAAGCCTCTTCACTCGACTACTGCTGCAAGATCCATTCCAGTGTCCCCCCTTTCGTATGCCTGACCAAGTATCCGGTGACCGGGTCTGCTGCATTGTGCGGCAGCCTCGTCACTCCTAAGGTACTAGGAGTGTCTTGGTAGAACTTACGTAGAGCGGGTTTGCTGCCCCTGTGTTGCTGGAGTGCTGATTCGTGTGTTTGGGAGTTTGCCTATACACGTTCGCCTAGGCCCAACACTTGCGAGCCCCTTTATTTTATTAACAAAGTTTGTTACTTGCTGCTGAAGAATTCCTCTGGAACCTTTGAACTTTCTACAGCTGTGCCTTACCGGTTTTGCCCTCCAATCCAACTCTGAAACAGAACTAGAGGACAGGCATGGACTTCTGAAGTGTTAGGCCTCTGAGAATGTATTGTAAAGTATTTACTTACCTTATGTTGGTTTTGTTTAATTTACTTTACCTGAAACAGATATCCTGAAAGGTTATTACAACAGTTTTACTTACCTTTGAATTGCATGCTGCCTTTCTAAAAGTATTACAAAGTGGTTTACCTACTGTGAATGCATTGGGTTTTCTAAAATTACTTAGTGTGTTATGTAACTTATTTTTTAACTTTACCTTGGTGCATATATATAAAAAAAATATTTGTATATAACTTTTAATGTGTCAGTGTTTCTTTGGCCTATGAGTATACGTTCTTTGTACAACCTCCAGCACTTTCTCCCTCCTAAAATAAGCCGGACCGTTCAGCCACGGCTACCAACATACTGTGGTGTTCAGACCTATACTAAGAGTTGGAGCCCTTTGTCCCAAGTGTGAGTCTTCTAAAGTCTTAACTTTTGGTGGACTTTTGTAAAACTCCCTAACAGTTGGAAACATCATGACCTTGGCAATGACATGGACCAGTCACCTTATGCTCTTACACTGCCATGGCCTGACATGATATCCCTAAGGTCTCTCAATGGAAATCTTCTCTCAACAAACCTTTTGACAGACTTGAAAGTACAGACAGGACCACAATGATGCTGCTGTTTGGATGGGCCACAAAGGGGATCAGAAGAAGTGACAGAAGGAGCAAAGGTTCAAGATTCGTCCATCCCAGCCCTATATGGAGGTTGTAACTCTGGCCCACCCCCAAGTTAATGACAAAGTGAGACTACTGCGGGCGACTCAGAGCTTGGGATCGAGATGGAGCAGCTCCTTTTCCTTCAGACTCACAAATAGCATCTTTTGAAACTTAGCATTCCATAGAGTCATGGAATCAAACAGTCACAACGCAGAGTATTGTTGCAGCCTCTTCATTTTTCTTCAAGTTTTTAAACCAGCCAATATGAAGACTGAGGAAGCAGGAGGGACACCCTGCTGAAAAGGACTTCATCTTTGCGGACCAATGAAAGACCTCAGTGAATTCTAAACACTAGACCAAATTCCCATTGGTGTCTTGCCCCCTGCAGGGCCAAGGTCATTTTAGGATAATTCGGTGGGTTGCAATCGTCTCTCACGCAGCCCTACTAGACAAACTATTTCAAAGAATCACACAAAAATCGAACGATTCAGAGTTGGTATAAAGTTTGTCCAGTACCGCCAGCAGAGCTGATGAGACTTAAAACTTTTCTAGACATTAAAATGAGTACAATCGAGTTGGGTAATATTACATCTTACTCAAGCAGTGAAAACATCAGTTTGTGGGGTGGATTATTGCTTACAAAGTTAAAAACAACCCTAAAAAGTCTCTAACACCCAGCATTACCTACCTATTCTGGCAGACTTTATTTCTCTTGTTAGCAGCAGGTTGAGGCCAAACAACATGGGCAATGCCGACATTCATTGGCTGAGGAGCTGATAAAGCAATCTGATTGGTTAAAAGTGGTTGCGGTATCAGGGCATTGTAAAGGTTGGTGTGCTGAATTAACTTCCTGCAGAAAAGAGAAAACCACAAATCTTTATGTATTTGGGGTGAATGCATAATTTAAACCACAAGGCCGTCTTACATGTATTAAAATACATACATGATGTAACTGTTAGACAACTAGCAACTTACCCCCAGTCTCCAATCCTCTGTGGACCAGCCACAGTATCAGAAACAAGGGCAGTGGCCGTCACTTGTTGCCAAGCTGGAACCAGTATTTGCTGTGTCCGGTTGGACCACACATGCTGAAAAGCACAGTCAAAAACCAACAGAAGACAATGGTTAGTTCAACTTTAAAAAGTACCACCAAAAACAGCACACTGCTACTGTGGAAGAAGAGGAACATGGCAGAGCAGGTCCACGTAAAGAAAACGTGCTCCGGGCCCTGATATAAAAGCAGCAGTAGCCCATACACTTGCAATAAAATGCAACTATTATACTGAAGAAAAACATTCTCAATATAAACCTTTCAATGAAATCCTTTCAGTGGAGGGAACCAGCTTTCAATTCGAGATAATGCCAATCACCAGCTGTTCTCACCCACAAACTCTTGGCACTTACTCCTAACATGTCCGACATTGATTTTATCTCCAGTCCCCATTAGATTTCGTTAGGGCATGACAGGGCCTTATAGTGGGAGAATTATCAGCAAACTGCTCCTTTTAAGCATGCAATGCAGCTACTCTACATATGTTTCTCAGGCAGAAAGTCACACCAGATATAGAAAGGGTGCCATGTCCAACGCTGAAACCGGACAGGAAAAACATTTGATTGAAGAAATAACCAACTGATTCCGATCCAAACAAATATACACAGACTACAAACAAGGCTTATTTTAAGTACGATAATTTCTTCCTCCGTGATTAATGCAAGCCTTTCAGTTGAAAGTTAATTATTTAGACAGGGTGTCCAATTATGAAACCCGTTATATTACAGAATGCACTCTGATTGCAGATGCAATCAGTGAAATGCAAATCTTCAGTGAAAGGAACCGTTACAAATGTGCCCAAGTGTTCACTTCCCCATATTAAATTAAAGTACATATGTCAGAGTGCGTCAATGAAAACCGGACATTCACAGAGTTTTTGTGAAGCAAACGTGAGTTATAGCGATTGCACTGCTGTGTTCATCTTCATTATGATCATGCTATAATCCAAATATATTTACTGGCTCTGGCTACTAAAGGTCCATCACTGCAAACTGCACCACTTCCGGGTATGAAATAACTCAAGGAGATGGTATTCCAAGTTTCTAAATACCACACACAGCACCAAAAACCTCTCTTCAGCAGCATGACTGGCCTGTGAATATCAAGATCTATTCTTGGAAGCCATTTAAACTATGATTGTATAGGCATAAAACAGTTATCCATATAATAGAGAACGAACAATTGGCCAATATAATGCAACCCACCACCAACAAATCCACACATCTGCATTATTGCCAATGCACTGGCAGCGAAGAACTTTCATGCATCCCTTCCTTACATCACACTTGAACACACTGTTGCTTATGTTATGATCTATAGTCCCTTGCACGGCAGACTAATCATTCACTGTGAGAATAAAGTGGTGGCACAAACATTTCAATTTTTGAAGCGGGAAATCTCAATCTCGACCACGACTATGGACTTTTCCCTTCTTTCCAAATGTGGTGCTGGCTAGTAGGTAATTACCCACATAGTCGACTGTTATCCACTGTGAAGAGCTTTTCTTTGGCGCCCCTGAAGTGCCACTCTAAGAGGCTGAAGATTAGACATTGAGACAATTATCTGTTCCTCCTGCCGCCCTTGCATAAAATGTACCCCATCTAGAGAGTGAATATCTGAGAAAATCATTTTCTGAAATAATTGGTTAAGTATGCATGAGGATGTCAGAGGGAGACAAAGCTCTCCAAGCACAAGTGTCATGTGGTCCATGTAATCAAAACCAAGTAGGATCATTGCTGAGCCATTCTATGCCTTTATGTTGTCCATGCTTTTTTGGAAATCACGCAGAGAAAGGTGCAATGAAAACCTCAGACTGTCCCGATCTCTACTTGCAAGGAAAACGGAGCGCATAAAAGACAACTAAAGGGGATACTTGCAGTATGTTAATGTTAAAGGATATTTGTACCGCGCACCATCACCGCTGGAGTGGTCCCCTGGCGCTCTGGGAGGCTCTAAAAGAGGGAGAGGGGGTGGGGGGGGGGGGGGTTAGTGGGAATCAGCTGGAAAAGTGCTAGATAGCAGTGATGTGCTGTTGGCAGCCTCAGCCCGGTGGGTCCGTTGGCTGGGCTTGAGGTGTTATACGGTCAATAGTCGTCGTGTGCTGTTGTGCAAGTCTATGTGCGGTTTGTTTTGTTGTAGCAGTGTAGTGAAGTTTGTGCGGTTTGCTGCATTTTAGGCTTGTGGTTGTGTTTGGTTAAAGAGGAGTATGCAGAGGGATGACATTGTTAGTGGATTGGTTAGTTGGGGGAGGGGCGTCATCACTCAAGAAATGTATGATAGACCCATGAAGGGGGTTTTGGGGGTTAACAATATTAACTAGGCTGTGCTCATCATGGAGTCACCTGATAATTTGTGTGTGAAGCACTTACACTTCTGAACCAGGCAATCACAACAATTACTTTCCCAGTAATAGTCTCTGTGGCTTGACATGGTTTAGTCAGATGCTTTGCATCGGACGCCATATTGTGGTTAGTCCTGAGTAGTACAAGTTGATTATTTCCAAAGTAAGAGGGTGTTGACTAGACTATTACCTTTACAGCATATCTACCGTAGCTGTACAGGTTCCCATGAGCCGCAGGGGTAAGGAATGTCCTCCATGTGAAACTGTTTGGATACACATGCTTTGCATAGATTAGTAAGCAGCACCAGATGTAGGTATTGGGAGAGCTGAAGCAACAGTACAACATAAATACAGGTAGGACACAGTGTACTTGAATAAGTCCGATATCTCTTACATGTCTACACAATAGTATGCAAAAGTGTACACAGAACTCGGTAGCTGCCCTGCAAATGCTCCATGTGATTTACGCATTGAAAGCTTACGTGGATCCTGTGGTTCTTGTCCCGCAAGCTTTACGAGTGAAATAAAGGTCTCTGTAGCAATGCGCAGCAGAGCTGAAAATAGCAAACAATCCGTCTTGCAATGGTAGATTAAGTGTCTGGAATCGCCTACGGCAAAAGAAACCCCAAAGAATGGACTAGAACGAACATGACCACTATGCACACATCAAGTGTGTGATGTTCCCTTGTTTTCGGGTTTCAAAAGAAAACAGGATGTTCCATCGACTGACTGGTGTGACTAATGAAAAAAGCTACATTGCAGGCGAGGTCTTTTAGGAAAGCTTTGTAAATAGGCTCAAAAGGGGGACTCAGTCTATGTAGTCCTTTATTTAGATCACAACCTGGTGGCGAGTGCGCCAATGGAGCATATAAATGCAATTCACCCCTGCCAGGAAAGCTTTAACTCCAAAAGCAAGTGCATACTGCTACGGCTGCTAAATGTACCTTAAGCAAAGTGTAACCGTAGGTCAAAAAAGAACACAAGATATGTAACAATAACCCGCACTACAGATAAGGTGTGCATCAGCCCCTTTTGCTCAGTAAAAATAGGCAAATACCTCCAAAAAATTAAAATAGGGACTACAAATACTCCCAATAAATAACAGGAAACAGACACGAAGGACCTTGCGCCCCCCCTTTTAACCCACATGGCTCCATGAAGATGTTTGGAACAGTAGTGCACATAGTACCACAGGAAGAAGACATGCATTACTTACCGTAAAAGCATTTCTGATGGTTGTATCTGCTTAGATTCACATGGTGTGCGTAGTCCTACATCCAGTGGTAAACGCAGAGTATTGCATCTTGTCTTTCAAGAATCGAAAGGGGACGTCGACATGGGCGTGCCTGTAACACTATCCCTACGTGACGTGTAGTGTACCCAAGATCCCTCACATGTCGAGGTCCCTCCGATTGTATTTTTTCTGCCGAGAGGGAGCCTTATGACTATCGTGAGTGAGTACAGGAGAGAGAGAGAGAGAGAGAGAGAGAGAGAGAGAGAGAGAGAGAGATAAGATGTCTATGTTCCTTCCATCCGAGCGGGGAGGAAGGGTGGGCGCATGTGAATCTAAGCAGATACAACCATCAAAAATGCTTTTACGGTAAGTAATGCATGTCTTCTGATGTTTGTTAATCTGCTTTGAATCACGTGCTGTGCATAGACTAGCGAGCAGTACCCGCAGTTGGAGGTGGGTTGTGAGAAGGAACAGTAGTGAAAAGAGGTCTTAATACTGCCTGTCCCACATGAGAATCGGATCTAGAAATAGTGTCTAGGCAATAGTGTTTTGTCAAGGTGTGTACAGAACTCCAGGTGCCGCTTTGCAAATGGACTCGAGGGAAACATTTGCAATTAATGCTATGGATGCCCCAGTGCCTCGAGTGGAATGTGCTTTAGGCTTCAAGGGCAGTTCTCTCTTAGCAAGATTGTAGCACAGTGTAATGCAATTGACAATCCATCTAGAAATAGTGGATTTGGAGACTGAATCTCCTCTTCCTGTGGCCACTGAAACAAAAAACTTTCCTTAGAGGACGAGTTCTTTCCATATAGAACAGGACAGCTCTGCATACATCCAGTGTGTGCAGGGTTCTTTCCCCCAGACTTGAAGAATTTTGAAAGAACGTTGGTAGCTCTATTGACTGGTTCACATGGAACTTGGAAATTAATTTAGGCACAAATCTAGGGTGAGTGCGCAAAACCACCTTATCTTTGTGAACTGTTACAAAGGGATCTAGAATAGAGAGTGCCTGTAGTTCACTTACCCTCCCAATGGAGGTAATATCAGTCTTGAAGGTGAGGTTTTTAAAGACTTGCTTTGTGCATGGGCTCAAAAGCAGCTCCCATAAGCCTATTTAACATCACATTTAGGTCCCATCCGGGAACCGGGTTAGAAATGGGAGGGTGAATTCTTTTTACTCCTTCCATGAAAGCCTTTGTTGTGATGTTGTGTATCCTGAAAGTGCAGCTAGCTGCACCTTTGAGTTGAAGACTAGGCCAGAGTCAAGTAAGTGAGTTAGGTATAAAACAATGTGAGTGGCAGAGCAGTCGATTGGGTTGATGCTCTTTGAGTTACACCACATGACAAACCGTTTCCATTTACTAGAATAGCAATATCTAGTGTTTGTTTTGCTTAATTCTCTGAGAATGTCCATGCATCTTTGAGGGAGCTGCAGGTGTCCAAACTCTATGACCTCAGGAGCTGGGCCGCTAAGTTCAGTGTCTTGGGGCATGGGTGAAGTGTCACCCCACATGGGGGCCACCAATATCATCGAGACTGGTTCCTGGTGCATCTTGTGCATGATCTTGTTGAGAAGGGGAGCAGGGGAGTCGGGGGGCGGGGGGGGGGGGGGCGAGCGTAGACTAATTTACCTGACCATGCTATCCAGAGTCCTTTCCCCTTGGAGTGTTTGAGGATACCGGGAGGCGTAATCTTGGTGTTAATTTTCCAGAGTTGAGAACAAATCCATCTCTGGAAAGCCCCATTGTGCAAAAACGTTGGCGACAATGTCTCCGTGTAATCGCCATTCGCACTCCCTGGGCAACGGAATGTCTCTGCCGAGTATGTTTGCCAGAAGATTGAGTTACCCTGGAACATGTTGTGATAACGGGAACATGTTGCGTTTGAGAGCCCACTTCCAAATGTTCTGACACAGTTTGGACAGCCCTGGAGAATGAGTGCCCCCTTGTTTGTTCAAATAGTACATGGCCGTGGCGCTGTCTGTGAGGATTAGGTTTGTCTTTCCCTGCAGTTGTGTTTTGAAAGCTTTTAGTGCTTTGAACACTACCCGGTTCCACCAGGTTTATGTGGTTGGACGCTATGTCTGATGACCAAACTCCACTTGCTGTTTGCTGAAGCAGGTGGGATCCCCACCCTGTGAGGGAGGAGTCTGTAGTTAGAGTGGCTTCCACTGTGGGGGTAGTGAAGGATTTCCCTTTTTAAGAGGTTTTCATTCGACCACCAACGCAGCGAGATAAGGGCCGGCGAGACCACTACTAAACCCTCCCACTGTCCGTTGGCCTGACACCACTGGCTGCTTTGCCAATCTTGCATGGGCGGAGGCGCGCGTGAGGAACTAAGGAGATACATGACGCCATCATTCCTAGCAGGCGCATAGCTTTGCGTACTGTTACCTCTCGACTGGCTACATAATGAGGGATTTGAAATAACATGTTTTGAACCCTCTCGTTGAAGGGGAAGACGAGGCCGTCCTTTGTTCGAATTAGAGCCCCTAGGAATTGTTTTACTTGACTTGACTGGGGTCTAAGCTGGATTTTTTCTCTTTGATAGAGAATCCCAGACTGAATAAAAGATCTATCGTCCTTTGGGTATTTGACAGACACGTCTTGTAAGAGTCCCCCGTTATGAGCCAGTCTTTGAGGTAAGGATATACTGGAATGGATTGCCTGCGCAGGTGTGCTGCCGCTACTAGCCGGTCAAGTGGCACAGCGAGTAGAGCGCTCGCTTGACATCGGTGCAGAGTCTGCTAACGCAGGTTCGAATCCCGGCGGGGCCAAACTCAGCCTTTCATCCTTCCGAGGTCGACAAATGAGCACCACACACCGTGGGTAATAATAAGCAGCGCTCAGATACCTGAGGGTTCGTAGCGCTATATAAATGCCAAATTATTATTATTATTACTGCTCGTACCTTTGTAAATACCATTGGTGCAGATGCTATGCCGAAGTGTAGAACCTTGAACTGATAGCGGTTGTACTGTATCATAAATCTGAGGTATTTTCTGTGCGCTGGCAACATCGAGTATGCAGCTTTCATGTCCAGACTTGCCATGTAATCCCCCTGTGTAAGCAGGGGAATTACTTCCTGCAGGATGACCATGCAGAACCTTTGTAGTTTTACAAATTTGTTCGCTGTGCGCAGATCTAGAACAGGGCGCATGGTTAGATCCTTTTTGGGTACAAGGAAGTACACTGAATAAATAGCTTATTTTACCTGTGATAGAGGTACGATTTCTATGGCTCTTTTTTGTTCCAGTATCTCGACTTCTTGAAGAAGTATGCAATGTTCTGGTGATAGTCTTCGTTGTCGTGGAGGTCTGAATTTTGGGAACCGGTTGAACTCTACACAGTACCCATGGGCTATGGTTTTTAGTACCCACTGGTCCGTGGCTATTCCCTCCCATGCCTGAAGGAACGATGTAAGCCGGCCCCCGACTGGGGAGGCATGGGAGGGGACCCGAATCCTCAGGTCATTTGGAACCCGAGGCTGGAGAACCTCTGGGGGTAGAGTTCCTGCCCCTTCCTTTACCACGGCTCTGTCCTCTTTGGGGGTACAGGGTAGGGTGGTGTAAGTGTTGGTGCCCTGTGGAGAGTTCCAGTTGTTTCCTGAAGAGTATTGTTAATGAGTGAAGCATTGGCCACGAAAAAACCTTCTGTTTCCAAATCCTCATTTTATGGAGGGTCTGAGTAATTTGTTCCAGACCTTTTAGGGTGTCATGTTTCTTTTTTGCGGTCTCTAGTGCCTCGTCGACCGCCTTCCCAAACAAGTTGGATTCCTCCACAGGTTTGTTTATAAGCAACGCTTGCGTCTCAGGTTTAAATCCTGAGTTCCGGAGCCATGCATGTCTTTTGAAGAGTATGCTCTGAGCCAGGGCTCCACTGGCCATCTCGGCAGAATCCAAAGTGTTCTTTATAATGCTCTGGTTAACCTGCCTACCCTCAGAGACTGGTGAGGAGACGGGTTTGTAGAGGTTCTGGAGCCTCTTGTAGGCCTTCTTGTATTAAAGCCCATTGCGCAACAGCGTAACTGGGCAATAAAGCGGTGTTAATGGCAATATGCGTAGAGTACGCTGCTGCTGTGGTGGTAACCCTCTTCCCAAGGGCGAAAAGTCTTTTCCTTTCTTTGTCAGGGGGTGCCTCGCTGGTTGACAAAGGGACCCCTGCTCTCTTTCTTGTGGTAGTAACTACCAAAGAATCTGGGGTGGATTGACCTAATACATAGAGGATCTGAGCGAGAAGGGCGAAAGAGTTTTTCAATTCTTGGATTTACACCTCTTTTGAGAGCAGGTGTTGCTAAGGAGGGAGGAAGGCGTTTTTTAATCGAATTGAAGAGAGGGATAGCCTGGCTGGCTGGCGGTTTTTATTCGAGTATATCTTCAACCAAGTCGGCTTCAGGGGCTGCCTCTTCAGTGGCAATTTTAAAGTGTTCAGCTGCCTTACGTAACATTACGTTAAACATCAACTAATCATCAATTGGAGAGGGGTTTTCTTGTAGGGGTGGTTTGAGGGGAGTCCAAAGCCAGATTATCTGGAGACTGCCATGGTTGAGAGTCACCCATATCTGGGTCCTCCCCCCAGCCCTCAATGGGCTCATGTTCAATGGGCTCATGTTCCTCTTCGTTAGAGAAAAGATTTTCCTCTACAGTAAATGGAGGAATGTTTTCTTCAGTAAGGTCATAATTATATATATCCTCTTCTAAAGAGGGGTCAAAAAGCCTTGGGAATTTAGCTCTAGGGTTAAAAGGGCCTTCATCCCGTGGCCTTCTTGGTGTAGGTTGTTCTGAACGTGAAACAAACCTGTCCAGCCTTTCCATGCAGTCCTCAAACTTTTCTCTAGTCCAGACTGACGACCTAGAATGGTCTAAAGGTGTAAAAAGTGTCTAGCACTCTCTTCCGTTGAAAACTGTAAAGATGTGTGCCTTAACGTCAAAGAAAGTCCTTCTCCTTCAGAGAATTCCTCTGGCGGGACCGATTAAGGTGGGGTATCCCTGTGTCTTTCTTTCGACTTATGAACGCTCTCCTTAGATCTCGGCGGATCCTTGGACCTTTCGGAAACTTTAGAAGAGTCCCTAAACTGCCGTCATTGAGAGTCAGCTGACAATTCTTGCCAGGCTGTCTTTGACGTCCTCCTCAGACGTGAGGCGCGTAGTTACAGCCAACGATTGTAAGGGAATCTTTTTCGGCAGAGCCGGGGCCTTGCCTTCATCGCCCACCTTTTCCGGTAGCGCCGTAATTTTCAACGGTGGTAAGGCCTTATCTTGAGCTATTGTAGTCCTCGGCGGAGCCAGAAACCTTATTGTCGCCGTACGCCTTCTTGTGATGCGCGTTGATGGAGTTATGCATTTTTGGGGTAGCGAACTTTGTCTTGGATTGCCCAGTCGCTAGGCGCATATGCTGCTGCGGGGAGTGCTGCTGATCCCGGTGATTGCTGGAGTTACTGGTGTACCCGTTAGCGCCAAAGTCTTCTTCAACGTAGTCGAAGTAAGGCTTGGGGTTGTGTGTTCAGTGCCGTGTACGTGTCCATCTTTGTCGCCGGGTGTGACTTCCCCATAGCAGAACTTACGCCGTGCTTATCGGGGCTGGGGACAGACTATGCGGAACGGGAGCGTTCTGTCGAAAGGTCAACAATCTCCGGTTCGGAGGTCTGATAGTCACTCTCGCCATCGTCACATTCGGTGGTAGCAGCAGTGGGAGAAATCTCGGCCTTGGACATACTGTAGGCCGCCCAACCCTATGCTCCTTTAAGGTCTTGGGGTGGAGGAGTTTGCAAGCCGCACACCCTTCCTCTTTGTGATCGAGGGGCAAGCCCCGGTTACACCGTCTGTGCTTAATCTTCCATGGGAATTTGTTCTTACAAATAGGGCAAAATCTAAATGGAGTCCTCTAATCTAAATTGAGTCCTCTCCATAGCTGAGGGTACACAGAGTGACCAAGACCAAACAGGAAAGAGGAAGGAAAGAGACATTTTCAGTTTGAAAAGAAATGTCCACCCGAACCCCACTCTCCCTACTGTATAGGCCAGAGGAAGGCCCGGCCACGTGGTCTGCAACGCCGACAGGATCACTGTCCGTCGAAGTTCTCGCAGGTCTTCGGGAGAGACTGGAACAGCCATCAAGATAAGGGACAGAAGGGGTGATCTTAACTATTTTATAGTATTATTCGACCAAAGGTCAGTGAGACAATAGCAATGTTCTTTACGAACTCCGCATAAGGGCGACCAGTTATCTGAGCGGAAAAAAATAATCTGAGGGACCTCGACACGTGAGGGATCCTGGGTACACTACACGTCACGTAGGGATAGTGTTACAGGCGCGCCCATGTCGACGTCCCCTTTCGATTCTCGAAAGACAAGATGAAATACTCTGCAGTTACCACTGGATGTCGGAATATGCACAGCATGTGATTCTAAGCAGATTAACAAACATCAGAAACTATTATTATTGGCAAGGAAAGGTGTATCTTTTAATTTGTATGAATAACCAGGTGCAAAGGAATTCTTCCAAAAACAGTACCATTTTCCAGTGAAAACATTTTTACTCTTATAAAATACTCCCATTGGGAATTGGACTTACATTTTTACTCTTTAAAACCGAGAGTAAAATATTCCCACTTCAAAATCTTATCTGGAGCACAGACAATAACTGCTTAGATTAATCTTTCTCTTTATGCACCAAATTGTGACTTGCATCCATTTATTGAAACATATTTGGTTTACTGTCTGATGTGGTATGTCCATTCATCATAGAGGCAGGTTCCAATGACCAAAATCTGGAACCTCAGGAGCCAGGCTCTGTGTTAATAGTTGTGGATTGGGGTGAAAAATCTGCTGACACTGTTAGGCGTACAGGTTGTGTACTCCGTGCAATTTGATTGGTGGTTGAAGCAGCACTGTGGGAGGTGAGGATTCCACACTGGTCATGCCCATGTTGGCGCAATTAGCATTACAGACAAGCTCTTGTGGATTAATTTCAAAATAGTTTGCTTCGGAGGGCGTAAGCGGCGGGAGATTTGGGGGGTGGGGGAGGAGCAGGGTAAGTGTAAGCAAATATCCCACACCAATTCATCCATAGTGTGTAGCAGAGAGGACCTGGTTGTGCGTATCCGGGCAAAAAGACTGAATTTTGCATTTGTACTTGTCACAAATCCATTTATGGCTGGATGCCATATACTACAAAAATCAGTTCAAATAGGTTTGTGTTCATTTCTCACTCAGGCTCTTGAAACAGCAGCCTGCTTAGGCTGCCTGCAAGACAATTGTGCCCTCCTGGTTCGTGTTTGGCTTGTATGAACAGTTGCCGGTGTATGCACCATTGCCATATTTGCTGAGTAAGTAGAAACAGCGTTTGGGAGTGCGTTCTGACCAGTTTGTTTATGCAAAACACAACTGCTGCATTGTCTGGTAGTGAGGACATTTTTGTTTTGGATTAGCGTTTGAAAGGCGCATAAAACTTGTTTGATCGCAAGCAGTTCAAACATTATTTTGAATAAAATGCCTGCTGAGGTGCTCACTATACAGAGATGGTCTACAGTGAATGAGGTATTTCTTTTTTTTAAACCTTTAAACCTTGTACAGTTACCTATTTTTAGATAGGTATACACTGTTGAGGACTGATGAGGTTCGATTAAATATCCAGTTTGTTTTATTTTTCCAGTTTGAGCTTCCAGTGACATTGATCTTAACGTTTTCATCCTATTTTTTTTTTTATCAATGTTGCCATTTGTCGGATACAAAAGATTTATAAAAAAATTGCAAAAATGCCATTTAAAAAAAATTCACTTCTAAAGTTCATTGTTAAGATTTTATATAGTAATTTAATAAAAATGTCTTGAATATTGGTGTTAGGAATTTGTTTCTCAAGTCCAACTAAGGGCTTTGTAAAACAATATCTGAGGCAGTACAAAATTCCACTATTAGTATAAAGCTGTACCACCTGAGAACATTTGGTAGCGTAGACAGAGCAGCCAGGCTCATTTTAGGAGGGAGATAGCTGTAGCTTGGTACAAAGAAATTGTAGCATACATATGGACCAAAAGAAAAAACAAACACTGTCATATACATATTATGTCCCCTCTTCTCCCAAGCACTCCCTTGTGCATCCCCTCCTAAAAAAGCCTTTAGCCGACCCCCTTTTGTCTGGCCAACTACCGCCCTAGCTCTGCTACATCCTTCCTTGGGAAACTCCTGGAGAAGTTGGTAATCCCCCAACTGACCCAACACACTGAGCTCCTTGGTTGTTTACATGACCATCAATCTGGATTCTGATCATACAGAGGCACGGCAACTGCTCTCCTGAACACCTGTGAAGAACTGCTCACAAATCTGGACTAATTCTCCTGCTGTTCTCATTCTCCTGGACCTCTCTGACACTGTCAACCATTCTATCCTGATAAAGAGGCTCCAAGACGCTCCTCTTTACTCCTCACATCTTGGACCTTGCCAAGAAGGCCCACTTTCAACTTCTTAGGGGCATTCGCCCTTTCCTCACCTTCCCCAAGAAGCTCAGTGCCTCAGGAGCTCTGGTCCGCCACAGTCCATACTACTGTAACAGCCTGGTCAGGGAGAATTCTCATAAATGTGCCAATTCCCTTCTACCTTGGGGACCCCGAGCTCTTTTGCTGGACTTTAGGACTTAATTCTTATACTGGAGAGAGGGAGACTTTCCCCACTCTCATTTATTTTTCTTTGATTTGAACACGGTTTTTTTTGGTTTTGGTTCTGACAAACTCCATAGGCAACATCTTTTTAGACTGCGACACACAGCACCTTCAAAGCAGTGGCACAGGGAAGTCTTAATTTTCTCAAAAGTTTAAATGCCTTCTCTTGGTGAAACTACTGTTTCCAAGAGCAGTAAAGTGAAATTAACTTTACTTACCTTTTGTAGACCGAGCACACAATATCTCACAATAGGGTGCTGGAGGGGTTACTTAGTATCCCCTTTGTCTAGTTTCTCATGTAACATTTTTGTGTTACCCTTTCTCCAGTTAATGGCTGGTGGCAGTAGTTTACTTTTTCCTACCATTGTGCGTTTGTACCGCGGGCTGCGGTCGCAGCTGCAGTATAGCACCCATGGGTGCCCATTTTGTCATCATGGCCCCGGTTGTCTTTTTTTGCCATTTGTTGTAAAGGTCCTTCTTGAGATTTACTCTGCGTGCCAAACCAGGTTTGGTCCTTTTGTACGTTTTGTCTTTGGCAGGGTTCACTGCTGACACCCACCTTTGGCTCCAGCGTGTCTGGCAGGGCATAGAGCAAGGGAGGTGCCTGAAACTCCCTGTGCTTAGTCTTCCTGGTTACAGGAATGCACCCAAAGGTGATTGGCCTGCTGGCTGTCCTTGGATGACAGCCGCCCTGCTGTGAGAGTTACAGCTAGGCTGCAAATGAAAGGCAGAGACTTGCATAAAAGGCAAGGTCTTTTGCAAGGAAGGCAGAGTCGACCACTGGACGAAGGAATCCGCAGAAGAACTTGGAAGAGACGCTGGCTGCAACTCCTGGACCATTGGTTTTCCCGGTGAAGCCCTGCTGTAGTGCTGAAGCTCAAAATTCTCCTCGACTAGAGAAGCCATGCAAAGGACAACTTCTCCCCTTGAGTTGGTGGGACCAATCAATTCCAAAGTGTACTTGTTTGGGCATCCTCTCGAAGCTGACTGTACTTCCACTGCTGCTGCTGGAAGCGAAGTGCCAGGTAGAGGAACACAACAGCGTGCATGACCCTAGATGCGAGGAAAGTCTGAAGTGGTATCCGAGAACCGTGGTGTTGCTATTTGCTATCAGAGGCGAGGGGCTGAAACCGTGAAGTGACGCTGAATTGAAGGTTTGAAGTTTGCCCATTGCTGCCGCCAACGTTCCCATTGCAGGAGTCCCCAGACATCCTCCCTCTTGTCCCCATGACTTAGGCCCAGGAACAAAAGGATCTGCGGACGTGTACAGGAACAGAAGCCAGCTGGAACCATTTCTTCTAACCACGGTACTGTAAAGTCTAAGAACTTACCTCTTGATGTGTAGCCTTACTTGTTCTCAGTTGAGACTGGTCTTGGTTGCCATTGCAGAGTTGCCGATAGCTTTGCCCCTCACAAGCCTCCCAGCTTGTGGCCCTTCAAGTGAATCTTATTCCTACAAATCTTTCTAAAAACATTGTGCAAGACTTACTTACCTGCAAAGAAGATCTTCAGCTCCCCTAGACTTTGCTCAAGTAACATTGGCTGTCCTGGCTCCCAGGGAGACCTCTACCTCTGACATTGTGCTTTTGCCTTTCTCCCAGGGAAGGGTTAATTTACTTTGTATTGGAGAGTTGTAAAAGTACTTACCAGTTTCATGAATGCTTTGTTAACCTTTGTTTTATTCCCCCATGTAACCCTTTACACCCAAACTCAGAATTGATCTAAATGTAACACTGGTAAATCAATGTCCACATCGTCCCAGCTATTTAAGTCACCTGAGAGTGTAGGAAGTGTGTGTGCCATCTCCAACAGGCATCTGATTTAGAGAAACTAAGAATGTGTTTTGAAGTGTATTCTAATTGTTACGTATCTTGCTCCCTTCTGAAGAAGGCTTATATAACTGACCGTTAATTAAATTAATAATTCTTTAATCATCACACCTTGAGTGTGTTTATTTGAATAACTGTCACTGTGAAACGTGAGTTACACCCCTACTGCTCACATTGACCCCCTCTTGAGATAAGCCTGGCTGCTCAGCCACACTGCCAACCTGTGCAGTATAGACTTATACCAAAGGTTGGGCACCTATTGCCAGGAGGTCAAGGTTGCTATAGTCTTCCAAAGGATACTGCACACAATCTTGCCTAACAGTAGGCGTCAGAAAAAACACAGGGTTTGTTGAGATGAAATTCCGACAGAACCTTGGGCATGAAGGAGGGGTGCATCCGCAGCACCAACCTCATCTCGTGGAAAGTCAAGTAAGGCCGCTTGCAGGGCCTGGATTTCACCTACTCCTCTGGCAGAGGTGATGGCCACGAGGAAAGTTGTCTTCCAAGACAGGAACTTGAGCGGAGCTTGATGCATTAGCTCGAATGGGGCCACCATGAGCCTAGTCAGCACCATGCCAAGTTATCACGCCGGGGCAGGCACCTTCACCGGCAGGAACGAACACAACAGTCCTTTGATGAAGTCCTTTACTAGACGGTGTGACCAAAGAGAAGACCGTCCCTGAGACCTAATGTAGAGGGAGATAGCTGCCAGATGGCACATTGATGGAGGTGTGCGCCAGCCTCAATTTAGCCAACGGCACCAAGTACAGAAGGAATTTGGAGGGGGGGGGGTAACCCTCAGAGGGTTAAAAATGTTCTACGACCGGCACCAAGTCGCAGCAAAACGCTTCCATTTGTGTCCGTTTCAGGTTCAGCGATCCTGGGTCGTGGTGTAGGATTGCACCTCCTTCCCTGGCGAGAAGATCCGCCACCACTGGTAGCTTGACTGGAGGGGACGCTTATGCTGAGAAGGTCCAGGTACCAGATTTGTCTCGGCCACGCTGGCGCAACAAGGATCATCCTGCACCGTCTGAGTTGACCGATGTCTCGTAGTAGCAGCCACAACTGAGGGAACGCGCACAGGAACAGGCCTTCCGAAGGGAAGGAGAATGCTCCCCGGCTGGGGGAACCCTGACCGATCTAGGAACTGCCCCACCTGAGGAAGAGGTTGTCCATTTGATCCTGCCGAAGCTCCCACTCGTGACAAGAGCACAGCTCCCTACTGAGGGAGTCGGCGACTGTTTTTGACCCCTGCCAGTTGAAAAGGAATGAGGAACATCCCCTGGGCGACGCCCCAGTGGGACAATTCCTGCGCCTCTCTGGAGAGCGCTAGGGATCCGGTGCCCCCTGCTTCTGGATGTAAAACATGGTGGTGGTATTGTCCATGAAGACCCTCACCACTTTGCCATTGAGGGATGGAAGAAATTACATGAGGGCCCAAAACACAGCCTGTAGTTACAGGACATTCATGTGTAGCGCGCCTTCTCCTCCAGAAGCCACAGGCCTCTGCCGTGGAAACGTCCGGTGTGTGCTCCCCACCCCTCCAGGGAAGCGTCCGTCGTGACTGTCTCCTGGTATGGGAGGGGGGGGGGGGGCTCTGGAAGGCTGTGCCTCTGGCTATGTAGGAGAGCACGCCCCACCACCTTATCGCTCAACGAAACTCTTCGTCGAGTACGATCCTGTCTTGAAGCTTCCGCAAACCTGGATCCAACAGTCCAGGAATTCCTGTAGTTGTTACTTCCACAACCTGCAGAGCCGGATCAGGTAGATGCATGATGATGATGATATGCCGAACAGTGACTTGATGGTCCTCACCGTGGCGATCTTCAGTGCCAACAGCTGTTGCACCTTGCCCAAAATGGCTGCTATCCTCTCCTCCGACGGAACCGCCAGGCAGGATACTGTGTTGAGCTTGGACCCCAGGAACAGGGCGTTCTACGATGGAGTCAAGCAGGATTTTGCATAGTTCCCCGAGAACCCCAGATCCGTCAGCAGCTGGATGGTCCTCTCCGTGTGATCAACGGCGATGTCCCTTGACTTGGCCCGGATGATTAGGTCATTGAGGTATGGGTACACATTAATTCCCTGTAGACGCAGAAGGGCTGCCACTGGAGCCAGGCACTTCGTAATGACTCTGGGCACCAACTTCAGTTAGAAGGAGAGAGCCTTGAACTGGTAGTGCTTCCCTTGAACGACGAAGCGCAGGAACATGCAATGTTTTTTCGTGAATGGGGATGTGGACGTACGCGTCCTCCAGATCCAACAGCAACAGAAAGTCTCCCTCCTCCAGTTGGCCGAGTATGTGCTGCAACGTGACCATCATGAATTTCTGGTACTTGATGTACTTGTTGAGGTGTCTTAGATCGAGAATGGGCCTCCAGCCCCTGGTCTTCTTTCTTACTTGAAAGTATCTTGCGTAAACTCAAGAGCCCCAGAGTCGCTTCGGAACCAGATCTATCGCCCCTTTTCTTAACATGGCCCAAATCTCCAGCAGCAGCTGAGGAATGTTGTTCCTGCCGGGCCAACGGTGGGATTCGCGGACACTCGCTGAAACTCCAAAGTGTCTCTGTGGGCAAGAGCATCCAGCACCCATTAATTGGTGGAGATGTTTGCTCACACGCTGATGAAGTTTGTCAGCCGGCCTCCCACGGGGGTGTAGGGGTGGAGGCCCGACGTCCTGGCCAGTTCAGTCCTGCTTGGAGACCGGCACGCCGTCCTGGCAACCTTGACGACTACAGCCATTAGGCAAGATTGTATGTAGTACCCTTTGGGTGCACTACAACAACCATGACCACCTGGCAATAGGAACCCAACCTTTGGTATAAGTCTGTACTACGTAGGCTGGTAGCGTGTTGAGCAGCCAGGCTTATCTCAAGAGGGGTCAATGTGAGCTGTAGGGGAGTAACAAAGAGATTCACAGTGATACATATTCAAATAAACTCTTACACACTGTTAGGGAGAATTCTCACAAACATGCTAATTCCGTCTACCTTAGAGATCCCCACAACTTTGCTGGATTTTGAGGACTTGATTTTTTTACCTGGAGAGAGTGAGACTCTTTCACACTCATGTATTTTAATGTGATTTTGAACACTGTTTCTTTTGGTTATGGAGTCTGACAAACTCCATAGGCATCATCTTTTACATTGGGTCACACAGCACCTTCAGTGCAGTGGCACAGGGAATTCTTCCAGATTTCCCCAATGTTTAAATACCTTCTCTGGGATAAACTACTGTTTCCCAGAGCAGTAAAGTGAAATTGACTTTACTTACATTTGTAACTTTCTAGACCCAGCACACACTAGCTCACTATAGGGTGCTGGAAGGGCTACTTCGTATCCCCTTTGTCCAGCTTCTCATGTAACATTTTTATGTTACCCTTTCCTCGATGAATGGCTGGTGGCAGTGGTTTACTTTTAAATACCCGGTGTGCATTTATCGCAGGCTGCGTTTGCAGCTGCAGTAAAGCACTCAAGGATGCCATTATTGTCAAAATGGCCCTGGTCCTTTTTCACCATTTCTTTGTGGAAAGGGCCTTCTTGAGATTTACTCTGCACACAAAACCAGGGTTGGTCCCTTTTTCGCTTTGCCTTTGGCAGGATTCACAAGTGAAGTCCATCTCTGGCTCCAGGGTGTCTGGGGTGGGCAGGAAGTGAGGTAGACGCTGGAAACTCCCTGTGCTTAGTCTCCTATGAGACTCAAATGCACTCTGTAGTGTTTGGCCGGCTGAGTGTCCGGCAAGGACAGCCACTCTGCTGGGTGACTGACAGCTAGGCTGGAATGAATGGGAGAGAACTGAGTAAAAGGTGAGGCTTTTGGCTTGAAAGGCAGAGTCGACCACTGGACGAAGGAATCGAATAAGAGCTTGTAGAGGACGCCTGCTGCAACTCCTGGACCGTTGGTTTGCCCGGTGAAGCCCTGCCGCTGTGCTGAAACTCAAAATTTGTATCAACAGAGAAGACCCTGCACGGACAACTTCTCCCCTTGAGTTGGTGGGACCAATCAACTCCAAAGTAAGCCACCTGGACATCCTTCTCGGAGCTAGTTGAATTTCCACAGAGTTGCTGCTGGAAACCGTGTAAGCCAGGGAGAGGAACACCAGATTTTGTACGTTGCTTTTAAGCTGGCCTAGAGCTCCAGGAAGATCTTCCAGACTCCCTGGAAGCAGGACTGACCGAGCCTGAGCCCCCTCAACAGAGTGCGGGACACCAGAAGCAAGCAACATCCATCTCGATAGCCAGGAACCGCTGTGTTGCTATTTGCGGTAGATGTGAGGTGCTGAAACACTGACCAGCCACTGATTTTGAATATTGCCGGTTGAGAACAGTGACTGTCCCATTGCAGTGCAGGAGTCCCCAGAAGTCCGCCCTATTGTCCCCACGACTGACCTCTGCAGAGCTGCTCAGGAACACAAGTCATCTGCTGCACTTTTACTTCTATACAAAGGAACTGAGAAGTCTGAGAGAACTTGCCTCTTATTGTAGAGTTGCTTGCATCTTCTACTACTCACAAGTCTAATAGGCTTGTTATTAACATTTAATTCTTCTTTTCTTCAAAGACTTCTAAAACATTGTGCAAAGACTGTCTGCTTAACTACCAGAAGTGCTTCATCCTATATATGACTTTTGCCCATTGACTTTGGCTTACCCTATTATACTGAATGACTGCTTAGGGGATCCAAAAGTATTTTCCTGCTTAGAAATATCTGTCTTTTGTTTGTTCTAATAACCTTTTCCCTTTACTAAATTCTAACAGTATTCTAAATGCAAACAATAAGATATTAATGTCTCCAGCACCCTAGCTATTGAAGTCACCTGAGGGTGTAGGTTGTGTCTGTGGGTCATCCCAAAAGGGTATTTACTGACTTAAGAGGAAGGAAAGGAACAAGTTACTTACCTGTAACTATTGTTCTCCAGCATGGGTCTGGCATGGATTCACATGCTCATGAATATTCCCAGTCGTCAGGCCGGGAATCCTCGGTAAAGAAAAAAATCAGTATCAGTTTTGTTTCTGATCTGTCTTTCTTAGTAGTAACCAATCACTGATTTCTGGGTCACACTGCCCCCAGCCAATGACTGCCCTCTACCTAAGCCCCTCCCCTGGCAGCCATCCTCAGATTTGGTAGCACGTAAAGTGGCAGTATGACCAAGTGAAGAGCCGCAGAGGGGAAGGACGGAGGTAAGTAACTTGTTCCTTCTCCAGCATGGGGTCTGGCATGGATTCACATGCTCATGAATATAAGAATACATAGCAGTATACACATGCACAACATTAAGCAATACAACAACTCAACATTAAGCATCTCTTACCTCCTCACCAGGCTCACCTTAAGCGAACAGGTTGCGCAGCACTGCTCGGCTGACCCTGGACTCCTCCCTGGAGTCCCATTGACGCAGTAGAATCTTGTGAAGGTGTGTGTCGACCTCCACGTAGCAGCCCTGCAGATGTCCAGCAGGGGCACACCAGACAGGAACGCCGTGGTAGCAGCGATCGCTCTGGTCGAATGGGCTCTCGGACGGCCGGGCAGCGGTCGGTTTGCCAACCGGTGACAGTGCATGATGCAGCCGGAGAGCCATCTGGAAATGGAAGCCTTCAAGAGAGCCTTCCCTTGATTCACAGGTCCAAAGTTCAAACAGCTGTGATGTCTTCCGAAAACTCTTTGTGCGGTCCACGTAGAACTTCAGCGCTCTAGCCACATCCAGCGAGTGCAAAGTCATCTCGGCCAGCGACAAAGGCGACGGGAAGAAAACTGGCAACACCAAGGGCTCGTTGAGGTGGAAGTCCGACGGCACCTTGGGCATAAAGGAGGGGTGCGTCCTCAGCACCACCCTTGTGTCGTGAAAAGTCAAGTATGGAGGCTTGCAAGATAGGGCCTGGATCTCTCCCACTCGTCGTGCGGGGGTGATGGCCACAAGAAATGCTGTCTTCCATGACAGGAACTTCAACAGCGCCAAATGCATAGGCCCGAATGGGGCCCCACAATGAGCCTGGTCAGCACCACGTTGAGCTCCCACGCCGGGGCAGGGGCTTTCACCGGCGGGAACGATCGGAATAGTCCCTTCATAAATTCCTTCACCAGGCGATGAGACCACAAGGACGCCCGTCCTGTAGTTCTGGTGTATCGGGAAATGGCAGCCAGATGTATCTTGATGGAGGCGTGAGCCAGTCCAGCTTTGGCCAGCAACAGTACTTGAGGGGCCGTAATCCGCAGAGGGTTCATCTTCTGTGCACGGCACCAGACAGAGAACCTCTTCCACTTATGTCCATAGCATTTGAGAGTTGAGGACGCCCTGGCTTTTGCAAGAACCTCTCTGCAGTCAGCCGGGATATCGTATCCTCCAAACTCTAGTGCTGCAGGAGCCAAGCCTGCAATTTCAGCGACTCCGGGTCATGATGGAGAATGGCGCCTCCTTCTCTGGAGAGAAGATCTGCGTCCGTCGCCAGCTTGATAGGTGGGGACGCTGACAAGTCCAGAAGGTCCGGGAACCAGATCTGCCTCGGCCACGCCGGTGCGACGAGGATCATCCTGCACCTGGACCTCTTGAGCTGGTTGATGAGACGGAGCAGCAACGGCAACGGAGGGAACGCGTACAGGAACAGGCCGTCCCAAGGGAACGAGAAAGCATCGTCCATGCTCCTCGGTTGTGCGAACCTGCTAGCGAACCTCTGGTACTTGGAGTTCGTAGCCGTCGCGAACAGGTCGATCTGGGGTTTGTCCCACCGTTGAAAGAGCCGATCCACCTGGTCCTGGTGTAGTTCCCACTCGTGGCACGAGCGCAGCTCCCTGCTGAGTGAGTCGGCGATGGTGTTTTTTATTCTTGCCAGGTGGAAGGGAACCAGAAACATCCCCTGGCCGACGGCCCAGTGCCACAGATCCTGGGCCTCCTTGGATAGGGGTGGGGATCTGGTGCCTCCCTGCTTCCGGTAGAACATCGTGGTGGTGTTGTCAGTGAAGATCCTCACCACTTTGTCCTTGAGGGACGGAAGGAACGATTTGAGCACCCAGAACACGGCTCGTAGCTCCAGGATGTTGATGTGAAGAGACCTCTCCTCCGGGAGCCAGAGGCTTCTTGCGTGGAGATCTCTGGTGTGGGCCCCCCCATCCCACCAGGGAGGCGTCCGTCGTTACCGTCTTCTGATACGCCGGGGCCTGAAAGTCCATGCCTGCCGCGAGGTGCGCACGGGCACCCCACCATAGAATCGCCCAACGGAACTCCTTGTCGAGCGGGATCCCGTCTTCGAAGCTGCCCGCCGCTTGAATCCAGCGGGCGTCGAGGAACTCTTGTAGCAGACGCATCCGAAGTCTGCAAAGGGGCACAAGGTAGATGCATGAGGGCATCATCCCGAGGAGGGACTTGATGGACCTCACTCTGGCCACATCCGTGGCTAACAGGCGCTGCACCTTGCCCAAAATGGCCTTAGTTCTTTCTTCCGACGGAGATGCCAGTCGCTTCATTGTATCGAGCTTCGCTCCCAGAAACAGTGCCACCTGCGAAGGGACCAGATGGGATTTGGGGTAGTTGATGGCGAATCCCAGCTCTGTGAGCAGGCGGACGGTCCTCGCTGGGTGTTCGACGGCGAGTTCTCTTGACCTTGCACGGATTAGCCAGTCGTCCAAGTAGAGGTAGACGTGGATCCCTTGCAGGCGCAGGTGCGCGGCACTTGGTGAACACCCTGGGTGCCGACTTAAATCCGAACGGCAGGGCTCTGAATTGGTAGTGACGCCCCTGGACTACGAATCTGAAGAACTGTGTGTCCTTTTAGAATGGGGATGTGGAAGTAAGCATCCTCCAGGTCCAGTGACAATAGGAAGTCGCCCTCCCCCAGCTGTCCCAGCACGTGCTGGAGGGTGACCATCCTGAATTTCTGTGCCTTGATGTACCTGTTCAACTGACGCAGGTCCAGGATGGGGTGCCAACCGCCTGTCTTCTTTCTGACGAGGAAGTATCTTGAGTATACTCCGGAGCACCAGAGCCTCTTGGGGACGAGCTCGATGACACCCTTCTTGAGCATCGCCCTTACCTCCAACAGCAGTTGAGGGACGGGATTCTCCTTCCTGGCCACGGATGATTTCGAGGACACTTCTTTTGAAATTCCAGCGAGAGTCTGCGGGCCAGGGTGTCCAGCACCCAACGGTCGGTGGAGATGGACTCCCACACGCTGACGAACTTCGTCAGCCGGCCTCCCACCGGGGTGCTTCGGTGGGGGCACCACGCTACGGCCGGTTCAGTCCTGCTTGGAAGAGGCTTTGCCACCTTGGCCTCCTTGCCGACGGCGGCGAGACCGTCCTTGCTTGCTGCGGCCTCTGTAGGCCTCCTGGCATGAGGAGCGGGCCGCCTGGCGGTAAGTAGAAGAGCCGCCGCTGGATCCCTTGGAGACTCCCCGTCTGCCTCCAGAGTTCCGAAAGGGCCGCCGTTGCTGAAGGACTCCTAGGGCACAGGCTGTTTCTGTGTCTGTCTTGATGGCCTGGAGGGACTCATCCACCGTCTTTCCAAACAGGTTGTTGCCGTCGAACGGCATGTCCAACACTCTGGTTTGGACATACTGGCGAAAGTCCGTCGCCTTGAGCCATCCTCGTCATCGGAGGCAAACCCCGTTGCCAGTTGGCGAAATCCGGTATCGGCAATGTCCGTTGCCACCGTTATGGCGTGATTCGACGCCACCCCTCCTTCCTGCAGAATCTATAGGGCCTCCGCCCTCTTTTTGTCCGGTAGGAAGTCTAGCAGAGGAGCTATCTTGAACCAAAGCTCCCTGTTGTAACGGGCCGCAATCGCTAAAGCATTGACAGCCTTAATCGTCGTCACCGCCGACGAGATGACTCGTCGTCCCATGGAGTCCAACTTCTTGCCCTCGCCGTCCGTTGGGGAAGTGGAAGTTGAAGCCGCCGCACCCGCTGCTTTCTTCTTGGCCGCTGCTGAGACGACAGAGTCCGGTGTGGGCTGGGCCCTGAGGCACAAGGGAGCGGCATCGGGGACCCGGTACTTCTTCTCGTACCTGTCCCTCTTGGTGGGTGTCGTGGAAGGGTTCTTAAGGATAGCCAGCCCCTCGTCCCAGATGTCGTCGAGCAATGGCACCGCGAGGACCGTCTTTCTCTTGGCCTCTCGTCGTTGGTAAAGAAAACCTTCCTTTTTCTGTTCCTCAGGGCAGAGCTGGAAGAGCTCGGATGCCCTGGCTATCATGGCGTCAAAAGAGCCAATTTCGTCGGGCGGAGAGGCCTGGGGGGTGGGGGGGATGACAGGATGTCCTTTGTGTCATCGGCGTCGCCGTCGTCCGTCCCCGTCGCAGTATCAGTCGCCGTATCCTCCCGAGGGTCCGGCGAGGGGGATGAGGGGGTCCACAGGCCTCGCGGGCACGAAGGGCGGAGCGGGGTGGTCTCTCCTCTGCTTGTTCGGAGGGCTTCCCGACAGGCCTGGTTCTGGATCCTCCGTCGGGCTCCGTGGTAACCTCGTCCTTATCTCAGTACATAAGGATTGGATCGCCAACAAAATGGCCGCCGAGCTATCCTGGGGCTCGGGTAATGGCTGCGACGGAAGGGATGGCTGCTCCACTGGGCCCTCGTTGTCGCCATCTTCGATCACATCAGCGGGAACCTTCCCCTGGGATCGAACCTTCTCGAACCTCTCTTTGAGGCCTATGAACCTCTCGTTGAGGGCCTTTCACAGTTTCCACCGGATCCTCCTCGGAGGCTGAATCAGAGCCCGTAATGGCCACCGGCCCCCCCCCCCCTCTTTTTCTGCCAGGGTCTTCACGATGGTCTGGAAAGAGAATTCCCTCCGCGGCGGTAGGGAAACTCTGGGTCCCGAGGCCGCCTCCACTGGCGTAGCCTCTGCCGGCTTCGCCAGGGCCACTGCGACAACCTCGATAGAGGCCTTTGCCGGGTGGATCAAGGCCCTCACCACCTTAGGTGCGTCCTGGGCCTTCGCTTTGGGGGGGGGTCATCGCCTCGCTCCCCTCGGCTCCCTTCGAGATCGACCGGGGCCTCTCCAGCAGCTTACCCGGGTTCTCAGACTTCCTCTTCCCCGAACCAGAGCGCTGGCTCGTGGTTGATCGTGCAGGGGAAGTCGCACCCTGCCTGGCAGCCGAAGAGCCCGACCTTTCGGCGCTCCGGGTGCCTGCGGCGCTTGGCCTTCTGTTGGGCCCCCGTCGCCGGGGTGCCCTCACAGGACTTAGAAGGCCACTCAGACTTTTTCTTCGCCTTCTCACCTGCTGTGCCCTTCTCCAGCCAAGCGGCGAGGCGGGAACGACCGTCTTGCTTGGTCCGTTCCGACAGGTTCTTGCAGAACGCACAGTCCTTCTCCACGTGCGTCTTGTCCTCATGAAGGCAGTAGAGACATCTCGAATGCTCGTACTCCTTGAAAACATTTTGCAATCCGCATCCTGGGCAGCTCCTGAACAGCTTGGATCCCGAGCTTCCCTTGTCCTGGGCCATGTCCGTTGAGGTAGGCCACAGATCTTCTGGAATCTTCCAAGAAAAACGTAACTCGACGAAAACTTCACCCTTGAGGGGCGTAGAAGAATTCCGATACAGGTCCCCGTTATCGGAAGTAGAAACGGTGGAGCTTGAGGCTCGATTAACCAAAAAAATGAGAAAAATCTCCTGAAAAAGCGTGAAAACGCAGTAAAAGCTCGAGAGCTAAAACACGAGGACTCCCAACACTTGAACGTGCGGTAAAAATCTGAGGAGGGCTGCCAGGGGAGGGGCTTAGGTAGAGGGCAGTCATTGGCTGGGGGCAGTATGACCCAGAGATCAGTGATTTGTTACTACTAAGAAAGACAGATCAGAAACAAAACTGATACTGATTTTTTCTTTACTGAGGATTCCCGGCCTGACGACGGGGAATATTCATGAGCATGTGAATCCATGCCAGACCCCATGCTGGAGAATTGTCTTTTTATGGAATACCGTATGAGGAGGTTTGCAAGAAAGAGCTTGCAACTCTTACCCTGCGGGCTGATGTTATTGCAATAAGCAAAACAGTTTTTCATGTCGAGTCTTAAAGGACATGAGTGTAAAGGCTCAAAGGGAATACATGTTAAAAACTTTAACACAAGATTGAGGTCCCATACACGTACAGTAAATGGAACTGTGGGTATACATTAGTAAAGCCTTTCAATAATTGGACAATCGGAGGGATCTTAAAATATGAATCTCCTCTGAGGAGCGCTTGAAAATGGAAGGCGCCGTTAGGTAACCCTTAATGGTTCCAATCTGGAGCCCCAGATTTGCTAAAAGTAACAGAAAGCAAAGCATTGTAGGCGCGTCACATAGAAATGGATCCACATTCTTATCCCTGCACCAGTTGCCAAACTTGTTCCAATGGCACAAAGATTTAGTTTGCTGGCCTTCTGACCAAAAGCAAAATCTCCATTACGTCATCCGGGAGGTCCCAATCCTTGTATCTCAGCCTTTCAGAAACCATGCGTGAAGGCTGAGTGTCTTGACCTCTGATGGAGAACACAACCTTCCTCTTGCGGGAGAAGATCCTCTTTGTGGTAGACGTATTGGAGGGCAGATGGACATGACCCAAAGGTCCGGGTATCGCATCCTACTGGCCAATCTAGAGCAATTAGGATCATGGATTTCCCGAACTTTGTCAACCTCCTCATCACATGAGGAATGGCTGGGACTGGAGGAAAAGCATACAGGAGTGGAAATTCCCAGTCCACCACAAATGTGTCTACTACAGCTCCACTTGAGGGAAATTCCCTGGAGCAGTACTGTTGCCCAAAGGGTGAAGATCTCTTGAAGGACTGCCTGAGCTAGCTCCCACTCATGCAAGACTGTGCTCTGCCTGCTTAGAGCGTCCGCCACCGTGTTCTGCTCTCCGGCTAGGTGCTGACAGAGATACCTTCTTGTATTGCCCAGAACCAAAGCAGCATTGCCTATCTTCACAGTGGTAGTGACCCTACACCACCTCTCTTGTTGAGGTAGTACACGGCCATCGTGTTGTCCGTCAATATCAGGGCATTCTTTCCTCATACAGAGGGCAGGAAGGATTTCAACGCTAGTCTGATCGCCCTCCGCTCCAAAAGGTTGATATGTACACTTTGGACTCCGATGGAGACCAACAACCACCGATTGTCAGATCATTAGTGTGGGCTCCCCACCCCGTGAGTGAGGCGTCTGTCACTACCGTTATCTCTGGCCATGGTTGCCAAAACGATTCTCCCTTGAGAATGTTGCCTTTGCAAGTCCACCACCGAAGGTCCTGAGCAACTCTGCCCAGAACTTGCAGGTCGTCCGACAGCTTGCCTGAGAACTGGGACCACTGAGTCCTGAGAGCTCAAGTGAGGGATCTCATTCTCAGGAGAGCCTCTGGTACCAGGATAATGCAAGATGTTATGAGAGCGAGCAACCTCAGAAAATCAAAGGCCGGAAGATGCTGAGCACTCTGGAATTTGGTAACCATCTGCAGAATGTGGTGAGCTCTCACGTCGGGTGGCAAGGCGTTCCCTGAGGAAGAATCCAGGACTGCTCCAATAAATTGGTGTCTTTGGGATGGTATGTGGGACTTCTTGTAATTGAGGGAGAAGCCCAGTCTGTGGAGCGAGTGGCAGGTTACGCCGAGATGTTCCCGGACTTCCTCGGATGAACGGGCCCTGATCAGCCAATCGTCCAGGTAAGGGTAGATGTGAAAACCGCCCCCCCTCTCCTGAGACTCGCTGCCACCATCGTCATCAACTTGGTGAAATCCCTCAGGGCGGAGGTCAGCCAAAATGGCAGAACTCTAAATTGATAATGAGAACCGCCAACCGTGAATCTCAGGTACTGTTTGGGCTTGAGATGGATTGGCACATGAAAGTAAGCATCTTGATGGTTCTGTCATGATGCCTGCCCCCGGAAGACCAGACCAGGCCCAGCAGCCCCGGAAGCAGGCATCATGCCACTTGGAGCATGCCCAAAAGCCCCAGTTAGGGGCTGTTTGGGTACAGTCCTGGCGCCATGGGCGCCTAGGCTCATTATTGATAACTTACCTGAAGCAGACCATGCTGCATACTCACCTGTGGCAGACCATGCTGCATGAAGACTCAAGCCAAATGAGGCTTAGGAGGGACTATTTTACTGAAGGGACTATTTTGTTACTTGGTTGGGGCTGTGGAAGAATACTTACCTGGATCTTCTTCCAAGGCTATTTAAACCACGCCCGGACAGCCACACGTGCTTCGCGTTATTCTGCTTGCTGCAGCGTAACGCTCACCGTGTTTTCAGCAGCTCCAGTCTTCAGCCACGCCCGCTTCATTCCTGGGACTCCTGAAACAAGACGACAAAAAGGATAAAGGTTAGAACAGGAGTTTTAACTTTAATCCTTACCTGAATCCTGATCCATTTCGCCACGGAACTGAAAGACAGAAGTCTTTGAAGCATTGCTTCGCATTCCTACGGCGCCGCGCTGAACTCACCTGCTTGGAGGTACTTCAGCATTCCATCACGCTCTCTCCATCTCGTGGCCGCCCTCCGACACCTAAGGAGACAAAGACAGCAAGGTGAGCAAGGGGACTCTCTAAGGCCATACAAGCTACCCCCAAGGACTTACCCGATTTACCACGGGAGGTACTCGCCTCATTTCGGGTCGGCACAGTCAACTCTGCTTTATCGCTGTACCCCGGCCCCTAAGGGGAGAAAGCAAGGACAATACCAGTTACCCCACACAAAACTTACCTGATTTACCACGGGGGTCTCACCTCATCTCGGGTCGGCACAGTCAACTCTGCTTCATCGCCCTACCCCGGCCCCTAAGGAGAAAAACACAATAGACTTACCTGAATCTTACTGAGTGCCATTTGGAAATCTTCGAGTGGATTAATAGGCAACTTGCAAGGAATCGGACAGAGTGAAGAGCAGACATTTGAACTCTTATGAACAATTGGACTTTAGAGTCAATACTGGAACTCACCAATTCCTCTACGCCAGTGAAGTAACTGGTCATCAACGCGCCCCTGCGGTCGACGCAGGATGGAGAGCTCATCCTTCCAAACCATCAGGTGAGACTAAGGAGGGGACATCAAGAGTGATCAGTGGGAAGACAACAGGAGTGGGGAAGGTGGGTTGACACTCAATTCCACGGGTGGTTAATTCCTCTTCTCCTTTGCAGAAGAATATTCTTGAGAGCCAGACAAACTAGGCTGAGCGGGCCAGTCCAGTCAGTCATCTCGGCGCTACACGTCACACTGGTGGAAATAACAGCGGCCCAGTTCCGGTTGACGCCCCCGTGGGAACCAGGTGAGCGTAACAGGTTCAATGATACCAACCAGTCCTGGAGTTGGGGAGCCTGAAGGATCTGAGAGAGGGTAACCATCTTAAAAGTGTCCTTCCTGAGGAACTTGTACAAGTTTCTTAAGTCCAAGATGGGTATCACTCCTCCGTCCTTCTTGGGGATTAGAAAATACGGGGAGAACCAAACCCTTGTTCCTCTCCGCTACAGGTACGTGTTCTATTGCACCTTTCAAGTTTTCCTGTACAAGCAGCAGATCCAGAATTTTGACAGTTTCCTGGTGGATGATCCGGAGGCCTTTTTTTTTTTTTTTTTTTAAAGGGAAGGAAGTAACCTTGGGCCACAATTTCCAATGCCCAAGCAACTGAAGAACAAGTTACTCTCTTACCTGGTAACTTTCTTTCGATGGGATGGTCCGACGACGTATTCCATATCTATGACAGTAATCGCCACAGCTATGCTGCTTCGGAAAATCTTTTGGCGTCTGCGTCCTGCGGCGATGACGTCGATACGCTGTCCTCGAGGGCCTCCGTCGAGCCAACGTCACCGGATGCTATAAGTAGGACGCACAACGCCCGTAGCCTCACTTGTAGTTTTTTCCCAGAACGTGTGGCACCAATCTTCTGCCAGTATGACCACAGAAAGCCTTGTGGAAACTTAAGCTGCAATCGCAGAAGAAATTCTGTACCGGGGTAGGCAGGGAGCGATATGGAATACGTCGTCGGACCATCCCATCGAAAGAACGTTACCAGGTAAAAGTAACTTGTTGTTCGAGAGGATTGGGTCCTCCAACGTATTCCATATCTATGGCAGACTCCCAAAGCAGTACCAACGTCGGGAGGAGGGAAAAGAATTTAGAATATACAATTTTAGAATGCCCAATCAAATTGCAGAGTAAAGGACCGCCTTGCCAAAGGCAAGATCCTGCCCATGGATGGAATCTAGGGAGTAGTGACGTACAAAAGTATGGACCGAAGCCCATGTGGCTGCATCACAGATGTTACGAATGGGAACACCCCTCTGCAGGAGGTAGAGGCAGCCATACCCCTAGTAGAATGGGCCCGTAAGCCCACCGGAGGGTCCTTACCCGCCAGACGGTGACATTCAGAAATTGCCAAGATAATCCATCTAGAAAAAGTCTGCTTAGTCACAGCTTGTCCAAAACGCCTTCCAGCATAACCAATAAAGAGCTGATCGTCCACTCTGACCCGGACATGCGTGAAATGTAGAAACTCAAAGCTCTCATAGGATCCAGCCTATGGAGCCTCTCCTCTTCCTTACCAGGATGAGGAGGAGGATAAAATGCCGGAAGAATAACCTTCTGGCGTTAATGAAAAATACAGTTTTCAGGGTCAACAGTCTCAAAGGACAAGAATGCAAAGGCTCAAACGGAGCACCCATAAGGAATTTCATAACAAGGTTCAAATCCCAACCGGGCACCTGGAAAGGTGACGGAGGGAACAAATTAGTGAGAACTTTCAGAAACTGATAAATTAAAGGAATTTTAAAATAAGAACACTCCTCAGACGAGGACTTAAATATAGACAGCGCCGCCAGGTAACCTTTAACGGTACCCACTTGCAAGCCCCTGTGGGCTAAAGAAAGCAAAAAAAGACAGAACCACAGGAATGTTCCATGAAAAAGCATCCACATTCTTAACCCTGCACCAGTCGCAGAACTTTCTCCAATGGCAACGGTACAGGGACTTTGTTGTCTGCCGTCTGGCCGAAAGCAACACCTCCATCACGTCTTCAGGGAAGTCCCATGAGAGCAGATCGTCTCGGTAGGGAAGACGACGTGGAGGGCAGATGGACAAGTCGAGAAGGTCCGGGTACCACGTCCTCCAGGCTCATGCCGGAGCAATGAGGGTCATCCGGGAACCGGACCTCCGCAACACTTGCGGGATGACGGGGACCGGATGAAACGCATACAGCAGTGGGAAGGACCACTCCACTACGAACGCGTCTCCCAAGGCTCCTCATGGAGGAAATTCACACGAGCAGAACCTTTTGCACTTCCAGTTGACACTGGAGGCAAAGAGATCCACTTGAGGGGTTCCCCCAAAGGGTGAAGCTCTCCAGGAGAATCTCCAGAGCCAACTCCCACTCGTGAGAGATCGTGCTCTGCCTGCTCAGAGCATCCGCTGTCTCGTTTTCGTCTCCGGCCAGATGAACTGCCGAGATCGAAATTTCCTGCTGGATGGCCCAGAACCACACAGTCGGCAGAAAAGCCTTCAGGGCTCCAACAGATTGATATGGAGTCTGGACTCCGACAGACCAACGACCGCTGTCAGCTCGTTGGCATGAGCTTCCCATCCCGTGAGGGACGCGTCCGTCACGATTGTCACCTCAGGGTAGCCAAAACGGAGCCTCCCTCTTCAGATTGCCTTCGACAGTCCACCACAGAAGGTCCTGGGCGACCGAGGGCGGCACCTGAACGGGATCCGACATCCTGCCGGAGGACTGTGACCACTGGAGCTTGAGAGCCCATATCAGAGATCTCATCCGCAACCTGGCCTCTGGCACCAGAAGAATGCAGGATGCCATGAGGCCTAGCAACCTCAAGAACTCGAACGCTGGGAGACTCTGGGCATGCTGAAACTTGTGCACCATCTGCTGAATGTGTTGAGCTCTTACCTGGGGAAGAAAACACTGCCCCAGGCACGTGTCGAGCACTGCTCCGATGTACTGGAGCCGCTGTTTGCCGTCAAGTGGGACTTCTTTAAGTTGAGGGAAAAGCCCAGCTTGTGAAGGGAGTGGCAGGTGACGGACAGATGATAAAGGACTTGTTCGGGAGAGCGCGCCCTGATCAACCAATCGTCCAGGTAGGGGTAGATGTGAATCCCCCCCTTTCCTGAGATACGCTGCCACCACCACCATGAGCTTGGTGAAAACCCTTGGGGCGGAGGTCAATCCGAACGGCTTGACCCGAAACTGCAAGTGCGAGTCGCCAACCGCGAACCTCAGGTACTTCTTGTGCTTGGGATGGATCGGCACATGAAAATAAGCGTCCTTGAGGTCGAGAGACACCAACCAGTCCTGAAGTTGAAGGGCCTGGAGGACTTGAGAAAGAGTAACCATCTTGAACTGGTCCTTCCTGAGGAGCTTGTTCAACACGCGCAAGTTCATGATGGGTCTCAATCCCCAGTCTTTCTTCGAAATAAAAAAATAAGGGGAATACCATCCCTTGTTCCTCTCCGCTACAGGCACCAGTTCTATGGCGCCTTTCTCCAGCAGGGATTGAATTTCCTGCGCAAGGAGCGGATCCGGACTCTTCAAAGAGAGATTCCCTGGTGGAGTGTTGTGAGGCCTCTGCCAGAAAGGAAGACAGTAGCCGTGGGTAATGATCTCCAGAACCCACACATCTGAAGTAATGGCACGCCATTCTACAAGATGCTGCGCCAGCCTTCCCCCAACCGGAGAAGCATGGGCCTCATGACTGAGCTGAAGCGCTGTGGCAGTGCCTGAGGGCAAAGAGGCAACTGCTCGTGCGGCCTTGGCACCTCGAGTACCTTGTTTTCCACCTCTGTCCACTTTGACTTGCAGCTCCTCTCGATTTACTAAAGGACGAGTAATATCGAAAAGAACCTCCCCTCCATTGCTGTCCCCTAGGACGAAAAGGCAGAGGTTGGCGAACTGCAGTGCCCAACGACTTTGCTGCAGCTTTGGAGGTCTGCAACCTCTCAAGACTCTTGTCAGCCTTGCTGCCAAAAAGATGTTCACCATCAAAGGGCATGTTGAGGAGCCGGGCTTGCACATCAGGAGCAAAACCAGACTTCCGCAACCACGCAAACCTGCGTATTACGGTGCTTGCCGCAATGGACCGGCTGACGCAATCAACCATGTCCAGACCCGACTGAACGGATTCACACATGGCATCCTGCCATCCTGCACAATAGCAAGGAAAGCATCCCATTTCTCCCCTTCGGAAATCTGATCAGCCGCTAAGAAAATACAGTTCCACAGAGTTTGCGTTAAACGAGACAAGGCACAAACCGAGTTGGCCGCCTGAAGCGCCATACCCCCAGAAGAAAATACCTTCTTCGCCCAGCCGTCAAAACGTTTGTCGTCCCCATCAGGAGGGATTGTAGGGTACGACGCCTGCTTTGCTGGGGCCGTAGCCGCCTGCATCACCAAACTCTCCGGAGTAGGGTGCGTTGTCAAGTAGCAGGGGTCGCCACTGGCCGGGCGATATTTCTTCGGCAAGAACTTGCTCACTGCCGGGAGACTCTGGAGAAGTCCAAGCCGCAGCCACCCTTCTCTGCAAGGCCATATGGAATGGCAGCACCGGGTCAGTTGGAGGACCATGGTCCAGGATATCAGTCAGGTCATCCTGCTGAAAATCCCCAGGGGGGACAGACCACCCCAGGTAATCCGTGACCCTCGACATGAGGTGCCGGTATGAGGATTCGGCATGCGTGCCAGGCTCCGGCCTACCAAACGCCACCTCCGGAGAGGTGTCTAGACCACTGGCATCGTGCAGCGACTGATGCAGGTTCTCAAGTTGACTATGACCAGAAACAATGTCATCAGGAACCCCTGCAGGAACCTCACCTTCCTCAGACCGCTCATCCACCTCAGAAATATAATCCAGAGACTGGAAAGAGGGAACTGAAAAGGAAACAGACATGTTTTGCCTGAGCCAGAGCTTTTCTGGGGGGTTCCTCCGTACCACGAGGCATCCCCGACAAAGCCGCCTCGAAAGGCGTCGATGGAATCTGCGTCGACGGCTTCGACACAGGCCTCGAGGGCAGAGCCCAGAGCATGCCTCTCGACAGCCTGGGCGCCGACGACTTCCTGAGGCGGAGCCTCAAGAGAGTCCGTGGACGACCTCGGCGCCGCCGAAGTCTTCCTCGAAGACTGCACAGGTTCTCGCAGTCTCAAGGGCGTTGAGGACGGGGACTTGGAACGGGCATGCCTAGAGCGACCATCCTTGTCCGACCGGGACCTCGAAGGCACCCGGTGGTCGCGACGACTGCTTGAGCCCGCAGGCAGACGAGCGGTGTCTCTAGCATGGCCACGACCGGCGTCCTCAGATGGAACGGACGGACTTGAGCCCTGCGATTGAAAAATAGCCAACATCTCCTTTCGGAAGGAATCCCATTCCTCTGGAGTGGAATGCTTGTTGGGACAAGCAACCCGCCGACGGGCGGAGTCCTCGGAAGAGGACAAGGAAGGCCACCTGTGACAGCGCTTCCTGGAGTGCCTCGACGAGGCAGAGGAATGGCGGGACCGACTCCCAGACCGAGAACCCCCAGACTCACGACGACGACGATGCTGAGAGTCACCCCTCGAATCATCCGTCGAAAGACCAGAGGAACGCGACTTCCGGGGCTTGGCGACCTTACTGACCGACAGCTTCTTCTTACGCTCCCGCAAGGCCTTCGATGTGAGCGATTGGCAGTCAACACAGTCGTCCGTATCATGGTCCTTCCCGAGGCACCAGAGGCAAGCGTTATGCGTATCCGTTAGCGACATCTTGGACCTGCACACACGACACTTCTTAAACCCGGACCGCGGGGTGGAAGAAGCCGAAGACAACATGCTTACAAGTAGCAACGAAGAAACAGGTTTGAAGAACCGAAAGAACAAGATTCAGTAGAATCGAGGCGCGCCGAGATCTCCAAAGCGAACACGTTCGCCGAAAAAACAGAACTGAGGCTACGGGCGTCGTGCGTCCTACTTATAACATCAGGTGACGTCGGCTCGCCGGAGGCCCTCGCGGACAGTGTATCGATGTCATCGACGCAGGACGCAGAAAGAATTTCCAAAGCAGCACAGCTGTGGTGATTACTGTCATAAATATGGAATACGTCGGAGGACCCAATGCCCTCATTCGTACATATACAGAGAAAGTCTGCCTCCCACTGGGGTCTTGTGGGTCAAGGCATCAGAGTGGTTGAGAGGCAGCTGAAGCAGCGGCTGAAGGTAAAGTTGCTGCTGCTTGGGCTGACTTAGCAGCTCTCTCTCGTCCACCATGGGGTAATCTTCTCTGACCCCTTTGACCAGCTTGTCCTCTTCCAATTGTTTAGTATCGAAAGGACTTACCCCTCCAGGAAGATGAGCACAAGTAGGGTTGTTGAGGCTGTCTAATGGCGGTGCTAAGGGATTTAGCAGCCGCCTTTGAGGTCTGCAGCTTCTCCAAACTCTCATCCGCCTTGCTGCCAAACAACCTCTAGCCATTGAGTAGTCTTGCCGACACGTGTGGTGCAAACCCCGACTTCTTCAACCACACAAATCTGCATAATACTGTGCTAGCAGCCGTGGATCGGCTGATGCCGTCTGCTGTATCCAAGCCTGACTGGCGGCATTCACCAATAGCCTCCTTACCATCCTTAATGATTCCACCTCTTTCTTCACCTTCCGTTATGTGTTCAGCCACCATAGCAACAAAGTCCCACAGGGTAAACTTAAATCTAGACAATGTGCAAGTCACATTTGTGGATTTCAAAGCCACAGTAAAAAGGTTTGGTGCCCAAGCATCCACTCTCTTAACCCTGTCCGGAGGGATGGATGGGTAAGCTGACTGAGATGTAGCCACCTGAACCACCAAGCTTTCAGGTGTGGGATAATTGGTAAGATATTCTGGGTCACTGCTGCAAGGTCTGTACTTTTATTTTTTATTTTTTACCTGCAGCCGCAGGTTCCAGGGTGTCCCAGTTTGCGGAGACTTTTCTGTAGTGCCATTTGGAAAGGTAAAATTGGGTCTCTGAGGACCCTGGTCCAAGTTGTCAGTCATATCACCTTGCTCGAAAGATGGAGTAGGAAAACTCTATCCCATAAATTCCATAATCTTCCCCATACATTTTCTGTCGGAGTCAGCATGCTCAGAGGGGGTCAGGATTGCCAAACTAACTCTAGCAAGGTATCCAGACCATTGGCTGACTGGAGATCATATAAATCTCTTAGCCTGGAGGTGCCAAACTGTAGACCAAAAGGTGGTGTATTGTCAGAGGGCTGATCTTCCTCATATATAGCTGACAGACTTAAAATAGTATTTTCTTTAGGTAAAGCCTTGTAAACCTCGTCTTGTACTGTTATTGGCTTCGTCAATGTCCAAATAGTCGTCGGAGACCGATTAGAAATTGGTGCCGGTTTAGTCAGCGTCAACCTCGATGTTGGTGTCGATGGCCCCAATGCCGACGGGGTTGCGAAGACAGCGAAGTTTTTGAAGCCTGGTGCTTCTTTCGACGGAACCATAGAAGGGCTAGGTCCTCAACTCGAAGCTCTTGACAAATTTTTGCCGGATTGAGAGATTTCATAGTGTGACACCGGCTTTAAGCTTGGCTTTGAAGATTTAGTCTTGGACTTCCCCTTGTTGTCCTTATGTGGAGCGAATGAGGCATGGCTCTTTTCCTTTTCATTCAAGGCTTCATCTTCCTCTAAAAAGGCCAAGAAGAGGCACCATAGGTCACCTTCAACCACCAGTGATTCCTCGTCGGAGGTAATCCGGTGTCCTACGAAATCCGATTCGCCTGCAAAGTGGGACTCTTTTCGTGGTGAGATGATGCAATTCTGATTAGCCGAAGAGGTCCTTAAAGATCGGCCCTCCAGGGCAATCCCTTTTGGCTAAGGGCCCCAAGGAAAAGGGCAGCTCATGAATAAGCAGCGCCAGTCTGCGTTTGCACGTGTTCGCCTGTAGCAGTCAACCGGCAGCGACTGATAAGTTAAGTGTGGTGTAGGAAGGGGGTATAGCCATCACTATACTCCATAAACTACCCCACCTCTCTCATTACCTACTTTCCCAGCATTCAGCCCCTTTATGCTCATCAGCCATAGTCACCATTTAACCTACTTGTGTAAGGCAGCCCTTAACTCTCGCCTCAATCTGTAGGGGGGCCAATTGTGTTAGTTGGCCACAGTTTGCATTTAGAGCAGTTTAAAGGGGATAGAATTGTGTAGATTAACATGCATCACATCTAGATAGAATTGTGGAGATTAGCATTCGTCACATCTAGATAGTGATGCCACTTACCAACCGTACTAAAAAACTCACCCCTCTGCATACACCGCTCCAACTCTGAACCAAACACAACCATATCTCTAAAGCACAAACTGCAAGCACTTCACTACACTGCAACAACAAAACAAACCACACATAGCCTTGCACAACAGCATAGGACCGCTACCAACCGAAATCACACTTCAGCTCAGCCAACGGTGTAAACCGAACTGAAGTTGACAACAGCACATTACAGCTCTCTTGTTCTTTTCTCCTGCTCTGTCGCACTAACCTCCACCCCCTTACCATCTTGCCTTACAGATCCGCCAGAGGACCACGCAGGTGGTGATAGTGCACTATATGAAAAACATAATATAACAAGTGAAGCCCTTCATAACACCCACAGACTTCAGGCATGCAATACAATCCTTGTTTCTCTTACATCTCAAGGAAGAAAGGAACTATTCTCCAGCATCCCTGCCATAACTCTCACCACATTAAAAGCAGTTAATTTTGAATCGGCTAGACTAATCACCAGCATCAAAAAATATTATTGCATCTACTTGATCATGAGGCAGCTGCACTAGCTAGCAGCACCCAGCCTGGCCTGTCAAGATAGTTGCCAATGCTTTGCATTTGATGAAAACTATGTGCTGCCGTACCTAGACACAAATTTGGTGATAACCAGCGGCCAGTGCAATTGTAGAAGCCACAAAATTGCAATACTGAAAACAGAAAATGCCGGAAAGAAAAAAAATTAAAAGCTGGAGACCGTGCCCGTACTTTCGAAAAACTATCCCAGCACAGATTTGTTTGCCACCATTGCTCCTGCTGCTCAGGAAAGAACTGAAGATCTCGAGTTCCTTTAATAGCTATAGCTACATAAGTCCATGAACAGCAGTCGGGCAGATCTGCTCCCACTCCAGAGGCATTGAGCCCTGAATTCACTTTTTGTGACTGTCAACCAATAGTAAAACGATTTATTACTTCATGGCTGGCTAGGTTTGAGATATCAAACAAACAACCATAATCAAGCCTTAAGTTGATTTCATACAAACCTGTGAGAGAACACCTGGTCGTATCTGAAGATGTTGCATGCCCGGAGCCTGTGACAAAGGGACTGAATTATCTACCCTTACAGAGTAGTTGCCATGGTTTCCGCGGTTTGTGGGCATGCCTGATGAAAAGGAAGAAAAAAAAAAATAAGAGGGGGGGTTAAAGGACTCATTTCTAAATTACTGCACACACCCATGCAGGACTGCAGAAGATTTTTTAGGAGGGGAGATTTTTTTAGGGAGTAAAAAAAGTAGATGTATGACTTATAGAGAAGTATTGTTAGAAAAGTAAAAATATATTTTAACTTTGAAAAAATATAGGTGTTTTTGTTGCAAATCACACTTTGTGCCTAGTAATTAGCATAAACAAAAAGATGCTTTAATATCAACTAAACCATCTTCAAGTCACATAATAGTGGAGTTGCTATCTGTAACTTACTGGTGGAGTCTGATGTGAACACAGCAGTGGAGGCGGCAATAAGTGGCTAACACCTGCCTACTGCTCTGTTTTATTGGTACCATTTGCCTAATTATTGGTAGCAGACTGATATTCAAGTTTTCTGGAGGGATACACATCTATATTTACTATGAAACAAACATGAATTCGCAGACAATTCACCAAAAATTAAAGAAAATAGAAATGTGGGTTTACGACCTAGTCTAATGATTGAAAATCCAACTTAGAAAAGTACAAAAAACATATACTATATAAAAGGCCATATGTATGTCTGTCCAAAATCTGTCATGCGCCCACTTCCCCCGTTACCACCGCTAAAGGGAGCTGTTGCCTTTCACATAACGAACGAAGATTAAAAATAAAAAACAGTGGGGACTTTTAGGGATCAACACGCTTAAAAAGAAGAGGAAAAGAGCCTGGCTACAGAGAGCAAAGAGGATTTAATGGATTCAGGATGCAAGTTAAATTAATGAAACAATACATCAAAACAATTGTAAATAGTGAAAATACACAGATTATTGTTTTAAATAATATTGTGATGACAATAATATGTAAATACCATCGGACCAATGGCAGCTGACAGGGATCCTCCCAGCAGGTTCTCACATTCCTTAAGATTCAGAGCAGTGTTAGGTAGCTTTTCTAAAATCCACCTAAGGTAGGAATATACAAGACTCTCCACCTTTCAGTGTATAGGACTCCAACTCTTAGTATAGGCCTGAACTACCCAAAAGGTTTGGTAGCTATACCTGAGCAGCTAGGCTCTTAGGAGAGAGAAGGACTGTAGAAGAGTGTAAAGACCTTTGAGCACACAAACAGTCAAGAAGACACACACAGTTATATAGACAAATACTCATTTATTAAACATACTATGAAGTGTTAAATTCAATCTTCAATTAAGGCAAGAGAAATGTTTATACATATATACAGTAGGGCGTTTGCAGTTGTAATTCAATGTTAAACCTTAAAGGTGTGATGCAGGTAAGTATTATATTCAGTATTCATCGACCATAAACTGATGACACTGGTAAGTAAAATAACTTGTTACACACTTTTAGAATAGTTGGAAGTAATTCAAGTTAATTAAAGCACTGCACTGACAAATAATACTGTAAATCACTGGTTCAAGGAAAAATAAATGAATCAAGATCAACACAGATCAGGTAAGACTTTGATTAAGTTCACAAAGGCCTGAATCTTTAGAAGTACTTCCCCATCTAGTTATAAGAGTCTCGGAGTCAGATTGGGGTTCAAAATAGATTAGGCACAAGCTGTAGAATGTCAAGAGTACAAGAAGACTACTTGTAACAAGTAGAGTTTGTTTTTCGGAAAAAGTGTTCAGGGACTTTGCAGAAGGCTCCCTGTAGGCGCACAGGTGTTAGGCCCGGGCAAACTTTTATGGGCAAACACCCAAACACAGAAATCGGTACTCCAGCAACACAGGAGCAACAAAGTAGCTCTATTTAAATTCTAGCAAAAGTCTCACGGTACCTTAAGTATGAAGAAGAGTTGCAGCACGAAGCTTGCACGATGCAGCAGCAGTAGACCCGGTCACTGGATTCTTGGTCAGGCATACAGAAGAAGAGAAACTGGATGGATCTTTGCAGCAGCAGTCGAGTGGAGAGGCTTCACACAAAGGATTCTTCATGGTTGTGTTTTTGGCACCTTTTCAATGCACCAGTGAAAAACAGTTACAGCCGGTCGACTCCGCTTGCTCCCTCGGCCCAGGCCTTCGGATGAGGGGAATTCAAGGAGCGGTATATTACCGCTTGAGGTCTGCACACTGGTCACATGGCCCAGGGTATTGGCGGTTTGCAGCCTCTGAAGGTCACAATTCGTTGTGGGATGGCTTGAAATGCAGGTTGTCTTCAGACTAGTTGGTCCCATGAGTCTAAGGGAGGAAATTGCCCGGATCAGAGCTTCCCTGTTGCTTGGAAAAGAGCTGGAGAAGCAGCAGTCACTCAAGTGGCTTTGGCTGTCCCTGAAGTTAGCTGCAGACGTTCTCCGGATCCTCTTTGGAAAGGATCGACTAGCTTCAGCATCAAGACTCTCGGCTTTTATGCAGGAACCCAGTCATTCAACATGTGTGCCATCATTCAAACTTGGAGTAGAGGCTGTCCTTTCAGGAAAGCCAGACTCCCCATTGGAAGTGGATCAAAGCTGGAACGCTGGAGGACAATGACCTGTGGAGTTTGAGTTCTCCCAGCTTCCTGTCCTCCAAGACACACTGGATGGCACCTCTGGGCAGGCTTCACAAAGGGATCCCGGTGAAAAGAAAAGACCCACAAGGACTTCCCCATCCAGAATTGCAGAAGGACCAAGAAACAAACCATCATGAGTTGGCAAAAAAGACAGGAACCATTTTGGTTTGATGGTGTCCAATGTGTGGCTTACCGCAGCTGTGAACGCAGCCTGCGTTGTACGTTTAAAAATATTGGTAGAAAAAGTATCCACTGCCACCAGCTTCTCAGATGGAATTGTTACTGTAACTAAAATGTTACAGGAGAATGGAAAGAGACACAAAGTGACCCCTCAGCACTCCATATGAGGGAGGGAAGGGGGGGTGCTGGTCTCACAAGAACTGTATATGTAGGATAACAATTAACCTCCTATACTTGGCAACAGTAGTTCTCATAAGGAAATGAAACAAAACCAAAGATATAAGCTCATGGAGCTTCTATAACACTGCACATAAGGTGTACTACAATAGGAAATTACAGATGACATAGAAAATCAACCCAAAAAGGGGGTGCCCAGAGTATAAAACAAGAATGGCGAGTGGGGAAAAAGATTTCCACTCACTCAGTCAGAAAAAAGACAATAGTCTAGTAAAAACGTGCTGGGGACTCACCGGGTGAGGAGAATATCACACAAGATGGACATTCTACCTAACAGGCAGGTCCTCAAAATTGGTGAATACTGAAGAAGTCTGGCTGCGAAAACACCTTCACAGGGAATAATGAAGCTTGCCCCTACACAGAGGTGGGTGAGGTGTCATCCCGTATAAGGCTTTACAGCAGAGTTGCAATGAGATTAAATAGCACAGGTGGGTGATGTATCCGAGCACCTACCTGGCCATGCTGGAAACTCTGGGCAGAATTAAATGATCCCTACTGTTCCCTCACAACAGAGGTAGTTCCAGTGCACACTACAACAGATCAGCAACCCTGTCTGGCCAGTGTGGGATACTTTGACTGAACACAGGACACATTTTTAGGGAGAATTCTCATAAATGTGCTAATTCCCTTCACCTTAGAGACCCCCCAGAAACTTTGCTGGATTTTGAGGACTTGATTTGTTTACCTGGAAAGAGTGTGAGCCTTTTTTCCCCACTCTCGTGTATTTTGATGTGTGTTTTACTCTTGTGTTCTTTGATTATGGAGTTTTTAAGATAACTCCATAGGCACCCTCAGTGCAATAACACAGGGATGTCTTTTTGGACTTCCCAAAGGTTAAAATACCTTCTCTGGGATAAACTACTGTTTCCTAGAGAATTTACTAGTCTTTTTAAATTCCTAGACCCAGCACACACCCTATCTTCCTATAGAGTTCTGGCGGGGTTACATAGTATCCCCTATGTCTAGAAATATGTAGCAGTCAAATGCTACCCTTTCCTATCGAAATCTCTGGTGGCAATGGGTTTACAACGAACTACCATGATTTTTCCCGACCGCGAACACCGATAGCTTAAAATCGTGGGAGCCAAGTTTTTCAAGATGGCCTTAAGCACCTTTATTTAAACAGGACCCAGTCTTCTTTTTTCACCATTTCTTTTTGGAAAGGTCCTTCTAGAGTTTGTCTCTGCGCGCCAAACTAGGTCTGGTCCCTTTTTTTCTATGCCTTTGGCGGGCTTCAGGACTGAAGACCGCCTCTGGTGTCTGAGTGTCTGGGGTGGGCAGGAAGTGAGGGAGGTGCCCGAAACTGCCTGTGCTTAGTCTCCTAGGAGACCCAAATACACTCTGGAATGATTGGATGGCTGACTGTCCGGCAAGGGCAGCCACCCTGCTGGATGAGTGGCAGCTATGCTGGAATGAAAGGTAGAAAACTGTTTAAAAGGCGAGTCTCTTGGACTGGAAAGGAAAGTTGACCACTGGAACGAAAGAACCGAAGACGAGCTGGAAGAGGAAGGCTGCTGCAACTCCTCGACCATTGGTTTGCCCGGTGAAGCCCTGCTGCCGGTCCGAATCGCCAAGTTAATCTCGTCAGAGAAGCCCCTTCAAGGACGACTTCTTCCTTTGAGTTGGTCCGACCAATCAATCGTAAGCCTCCTGGATACCATTCTCGAGCTAGATAGGATTAACCAGGGAGAAGGACACCAGCTTGTGTGCTTGACACCAGCTACTCGAACCGAAGATCTTCCATTTTGCCAGCTTGTTTGACCCGTCCCCGTGCAGGAGTCCCCCGACGTCCTCCCTCGTCCCCAGGACGGAGGCTCAGGAACAGTGAGATCCGCAGGAGCTGCCAGGAACCAACATCTACAGCTGCATCTTTTTCTTCATACTAAGGTACTGTGCCAACCTGAAGTTCATGAAACTTTCCCAACATGCAGGCCTAATCAGCTTGTGACCCAACATATGATTCTTTTTTGTACAAACTACTTCTGAGAACATTGGCAAAGACTTTACCATTTACTACAAGAACTGCGCTTTCCTTTCCAAGATACTCGTCAATTGACTTTGGCCTAGTGAACTGAAACTATTCTGAAGCTATTTGCACTGCCTGAGAAAGTATTTGTGATCTATTCTATTAACTTGTGCCTTTAACTCCCATCCAAAGTAACTGAAATGCCATTTTGCTCCTATTTCAGGAGAGTCCAATTTACTCAGAAACGTATTGGTTTGGTATTGAAGTGTATTTGTGTATAATATTAAGTTGCCTCCTGCTAGTGAATGTTTTCTAAATGACTAATAAATGAATCTGTTTTTACCAAGAAACCTTGAGTATAAGTGTCTACTTGAACCATTGTGATTGTAAGACCTCTAACATCCTTGTACTGCTCACATTCCCTCTTGGGATAAACCTGGCTGCTCAGCTCGCTACGACAAACTATGTAGCACAGACTTATACCAACGGTTGGTTTTGCTTACACCTGTAGTCCTAATTATATGTGGTGGTCCTAGAGGGTACTGCATGCAATTCTGCCTAACACACATATAGAACTGTCCATGCAGAAGTGGTTGCTTTTAAATAACTGATCAGCTGTGACCACTATGAATTGTTATGTAATAAATATTATTGGTCAGAAACTTAGTGAAGCAGTGACCGCTGTTGCACATTACTTCCCCATGACAAATGAAAACCCAAAGATTATGCGCTTTGCACAAATGGCTTTGCCAAGAACAATTAGATTAGTTCCAGCTGGTGTTAAATTAGTTTACACTGGGTAGATTTGTTGCCATGTGCAGTATAGGCAGACACATTGACTTGGACATACCATGGGCTGATGTATGAGCACTTATTTTATTAAGTTGGCAAAAAAATTATAGGAGGAAGACCATAAAATGCACTGCTTAATTGTGGCAATTCTATGTGCATGTGAACCAAAAATGTGATCCTATCTTTAGGAATTAACGCTCCCACAACCATGAAGCCTACACACCTTTCCAAGCTAGCATCCAGTGACAAGTAGCTAGTAACAAAAAAATAAACAAAATAAAAGGCCAACACAGCTTTTCTAGGCAGATGGACAAAGTTTCATTCAATCGCTGGTCTAACCATTGGAATACATGCAGGTCTAAATTAGGACACTATTTCAAAGCATGGCACAAAACCTCCAGAATCATACCTTGAACTGCTGGGGGACATAAAATCAGTGTCTGCTGGAAGGCATCATTGCACCCAAACTGAGCAGGTCCCGCCTGAAGTGGAATTGCATGGTGCATAATTGAATGGCCCGATGTTGGCAATGCCTAAAACAAAGAGGGAGAACCAGTGCACATAAACAGACAATGATTATAAGAGACAAAAAGATGACAAATAAAACTATGTTCATGCTTGGATTTTGACAACTGTAAAATAATGCATTTATGATTTTGTGGTAACCATATGTAGACCATTTTGTGGGTGTGGTTTTGCTGAGGACAGCACGCTTGCATCGCAGCTACGTTTTCACTTATTACATCCCATACATACATGACACGTGTCCTGCACTGTTAATCTGTCAAAAAGCTGCTGACTTTGTTTGCCCAGAATTACGCAAAGTCTGAGCTTAGTGTTTCAGGCTCCATGCCAGTTAACTCACTACTCTAATAACAATGTTTAACTTTTTCTTCTAGGCAACCCCTAATGGTCTTAAACAGGCACATTTTATATTGAGGATTTGCTGTGTGAACAGGACTACAACACCATCAAGAAAAAAACTCCTGGTCCCCATTGTCCAACCCCTCCACCTTCTGCCCAGGAATCGGAATTGCAGAATTTTGCTGACATAATTTTCATTGGTATTACAAATGTCAAAATCCAAACTTGTCTGCATTGGACCTGAAGTGAAAACAGTGACTGTGTTAATTCTCTACATCATGCCTTTTAACGCACCCTGATGCTGCAATTCAAGTTTCAGGAGCTTTTTTGTGGAAGCAGACCAGAGGAGTGACAATATTGTCATCATTAGAACTATACCCACAAAAAGGTCACAGTTCTCCAAACACTGAAATACTTAATACAGAGGCAAAAAATTAAAAATGGACAAAATACTATTCTGAACAATCAAGAGAAATGTTGCAAACAAAGCAAGTCTAAAATACTATTCAAAGTTCTATCTAAGTGTAAATATACTTGATAACCCACGGGCATTTAAGTGCTGAACGACCCAAATCATGGTGGTGGCAAGTACATAGATAACATACCCACCAATTATTCACTAACCAAAATCATCTATGAAACAAAACATTGTTAGGACAGTTTTTCTGAAGTTCTACCCAACTTCATCAATTATTATTATTATCATCAAAACCATTGAACCGAGACAGTACAAGACTGCCCTCTTAGTATAAGGCTGTACCACCTGAGTTTGTTGGCAGTGTAGACAGAGCGGCCAGGCTCATCTTAGAAGGGAGATAGGGCTGTAGAATCAGTACAAATGGAATTGTCATACAAATGGGTCAAAAAAAAAACTAAAGCACTATGTATTGTACAAATAATTGGTTTATTTAAATACAAGGAGGCTCAGATACATCTTGGGGCAATAACTACGATCACATTAAATGTAATCACAATTATAAAAACACAACACTATGCTTGAAGGTTCACAACCTAACAGTTGTAGGGAAGTCAAACCTTTTCATAAACATTCAGTATAGGTGACAAGTTCTTGGGGAGTAAAAACCATTGTTACTTCCAGATTACATTCAGTAATTCAAGGGTAGTATACCCTATCAGTTGTACCGTGACATTCAGTAACAAATCACAATCCGTCAACTGGACAAAATACATTTTGTAAATAGTGGAACACTTATTCTAGTTGCAGTAAAAAAAAAAAAAAATCTATAACTACTTTTGTGATAACACACAGTTATACTAGGTGAGTATAACCTAAGGATGTAATATTCAATTACATGTGCTTTTTAGATCAGTGAAACACAGATTGAGGTAAGCAGTAACTTTTGTAACTTATTTTTGGATGTCACACAGCTAACTCAAGCTAAGTAAGTAAAACCCATATACTTGAGGCAGGTAAGACTCTTGTGCCAAGACTCTTGTGTCTGTTTAAAATAGACGAGGGAAAGCAAAACTCAATGTTACACTTTATGAATTACTCAATTATTCTAGGTAGGTAAAACCTAGAGCAGACTTATTCTGGACAGGCTAACAGCAAGTCAGGGGAAGCAAGACCCAGTTTGGGAACACTTGTACACAATTATTCTAACGGGAACAATAAAGTGAAACCAAAGTGAAACCAGCAGCATTACTTTTGGGAAGAGGCACAACCAAATCACAGTTGAGTAATAGACCCTTACATCTACTTTGTTAGAATGGCAAAAAAAATTCTAAGGAAAGAAAGAAGTTACATATACTTTTCAGAATAGTGCAACACACATTCAAGGTAAGTAAGAACTTTTGTAACTGCTCTCTCTCAAAGTTACAGTTACCGAACAACTCGTTTAAAAGTAAGTTACTTTTAAACACTTTTTTCTAGGCAAAAGGCCCAATGCCTTAAAAGTCTTTCCCTTATTCTTGGAGCATGTTCTCAGTGGCAGAAGGGTGGTCATTAGGGACGAGTGTCCAACAGGCAGTGTCAGGATAGGTTCTTCAGTAGCAAAAGTCAGAGTTCCTAAGGAAGACTGTTGCAAAAAGGTGAGAATTTTACTTTAGAGTTAGTTGAGGGTCCAGGGACTTCACAGAAGACACCCTAGGATGATTCCAGCAGTGAGTCTGTGTGAACTAGACGAGAGGCCTCCCAATCACAGAAAATATCCCAGAACTAAACAGGAATCAAGAGAGACTTAAGCCAAGTAAATACCCAAGCCAACAGTACCTCGGCACAGAATATTTTGCAGTAGGAGAACTTCAGGATCTGCAGCCAAAAATTCAGTTGGTGGATTCCTTGTCGTGGTGACTAAAAACAGGACCTTGCAAGGGACTTTGAAGTAGGGATCAATGGGGAAGGCTATAGGCAAGGTCTTCCTCGTGGCTGGATGCGGCTCTGTGGATTTGGCACCTTTTAAAGGAGCACAGAAGAAGACCGAATATCGCTGGTCGGATTCCCGTCATTAAAAAGGTCCAGCACTCTGGGGAGGTGACTTGGTTCGTGCCTCTGGAGAACCAGCAGGCTGCCATTAAAGTTTCTACAAGATTCAGAAGACCGTGCATCGCACAATGGCTGGAGGACCCATGGTATTGTAGCCCCGCAAGGTCGCAGCAGGGCGTGTCATGGCTCAAAATACTGAGTCTAGCGGGTCTAACCAGGCTCTGGGTCAGGGTCTTTTTTTTCGGAGTCCCGAGGTCGATTGGCAGAAAGGGCCACAGCAGGCACAGGTAACACAGCAGGCCCTCCGGTCGCTGGAAAGCACCTTGGATGCTTTTTCTTCATCATGCTCTTCGGTTTTGGTTCCAGTGGTCGACTTATCTTCAGCTTCCAGGTTCAGAGTATTTAATTACAGCACAACTTCTGCATTCTCTCCCTGCATTTTACAACAAGGGGCGGTCTGGTTGTCCAATCAGGATAGTCAGCACCCCCCCGCCTACTGGGATGTGTCCCCATTCAGGCAAGGAGGAAGACAAAGGGCTGTGGAGCTTTAGACTCCTCCCTCGCTTCCTGCCTTCACAGACAGACTGGATTCTGGACAGAAGTACAGGGGACTCCCGCCGAAGATAAAAATAACAAACATTTTCCACCCTGGATGTCGGGGGAAGGAACAAGGAAGGGCAAGAAACACTAAAATGACAAAAAAAACAAGACAAGGGCCATTTTGGCAAATTGAGCACCCTTGGATGCCTTTACTATCGCTGTGCATACAGCCCGCGGTAAAGGTGCACCAAATTAATAAAAGGTATCACTGCCATCAGCCATTAAAGGTAAACTTAAATTGTTACAGTTTTGTTGTGAAAGGGGATAAGCACTCCACATAGGGGGATGTGCTAGTTTCACCAAATAAAATGTAAAAGGGATCCAAAGATCCTTTCTACCCTGGGGAACTGTAGTTCTCTCAAGGTTAGCCAGGGAAAGTTAAAAGGGGAGCCCCTAGGGCAACCCAGCAACAGGCACTTATTGCCAAAAGTTGTCAAATAGGACAACTTTAAAAAGACACTATGGAGAGTCTAGAAAATGACACCCATGATAAGAGTAAAAGATTCTTTGAGTGTGGAAAAAGATTCCCACACACAGAGGTACAAAGAAAAATAATCCACCAGTAAAGCAAACCGGTCTGGGGTTGAAACAGGTCAGGAAGATTTACCACTGCTATAAAAATCTTACCTAATAGTTATCCCTCAAGCCATCAAAAATACTTGAGCATCGACTCAAAGAACACCAGCAAACTACAACACTGCAAGCTACCAACCCGTCCCCAATACACCCTTTATGGCAAAACTACTTGAAAAAATGATCCAACAACTCTGGGGACGTGAGGAAACCCACAACCTCACACAAAATCATAAAACTAATTCAGACATATGAAGGGAACGCAATCTACCTTCTTTCCTATTTGAGTGATTGTAGAATAAAGCGTTTTGGTAACCTAGTCAAAACGCTGTTACAAACACCATATACACATATCAAAAAGGATAACTTTGGAGCAATCAATACCATCAGCGACAAAATCCTGCTGATACAATTTACTAGGCATCAGATTACAGGGAACCGCACTATGCTGATCACAGAATTCTTCTCAACAGACAAGAGACCGTGACGCCACACACAAACAGGTCCCCTTTCAGGTCACACACTCGCATCACCTGTGGGGTATCCCAACGATCCAGCCTTTCACAATTTATCTTCAACATCCAAATGAGCCCACTCCCTTGTTAGGGAGAATTTTCAGTTGTGCCAATTGCCTTTAATCTCAGAGACCGCCAGCACTTTTGCTGGACTCTGGACTTTATTAATTTTAAACGCCTGAGTCAGTGGTACTTTATCACACTCGTTTTTTCTGACTAGGTATTTTTATTCTCTGTTTTATGGAGTTATGTAACCTCCATATGTGAATATAGCCATCTGCGTTGTAATTAGTGACACAGCGCCCTCTGTGCAGTGTCACTGAGGTGTCCCTTGGACTTCTCTTTAATGTTTAAATACATTCTCCTCCGAGAACTACAGTTCCCAAGAGTAGCAAGATAATTTGTATCTTACTTACACCCTTCAGTTTGTGGGTCCCGCACACACCACCTTATGTGGGGTGCTGGGGGCTTACATTGTAGCTCCTTCTCCCACTCCTCATGTAACTTTCTGTTACACTGACTAACTTAAAAGGCTGGCGGAAGTGTTTTATTTTTACTACCTTTTGTGCAGGTTACTAGCAGGCTGATTTCTCAGCTGCAGTACAGCACCCACAGGTGACCATTTTCCCAAAAAAGCCCAGTCTTATTTTTTTTGCCATTGTTAGTTTGTCATTTCCAGTTCCTTCTGGGCTTTTCTTCTATCCTTTAGAGTAGATTCGAGTCCTTTATTTTTATTTGGAATTATAAAGCGCCAACAGCCCAGGGGCATCGTGGTGCTGTTACAAGGTGGTTTGCTTGCAGATACAGTTGTTTATACATTGACGTTACAGTCTGGTGCAGTCGTGTCTATACAGGGTACAGTCGTATCTATACAGGGATAGATTTACATAGTGGTTTAGTAAACATAGTATTCATGAGGTGGATTAGTATACAGAGTACAGGATAGTATGAGGTATTGATCACTATGACATTCTCTAAGTCTATGTGCTATAGTGGCATAGGTTAGAGTATTATTGGAAAAGTTGTGTTTTGAGGGCCTTACGGAAGTTGGTGCTGGAGGGTTCTTTTCTGAGGGCCGGTGGTAGAGCGTTCCAGCTCTTAGCTGCAAGCACAGTGAAGCTGGATCCACCAGCTTTTTGTCTTTTGAAGGTCAGGACGGAGAGTCGGTTGCAGTGTTGGGTGTGTTTGGGTCTGGTGGAGCGGTCTCTGTGGATGGTTTCTGAGAGGTACGGTGGTGCTGTTAGTGCAAGGCAGGCGTGGATAATGGAGTGATTTAAAGAGTATGCGCTCTCTAACAGGGAGCCAGTGAGCGTTTCGTCTTGCTTGGGATATGTGTTCTCTTTTAGCGATGCTGAGGGCGGCCTTCAGAGCGTTGTTTTGTGTAGTTTTAAGTTTCCTTTTAGGTTTTTGGTGGAGGTGCCTAGAAGTAGGACATTGCAGTAGTCAAGCTTAGCTCCTACTGTAGCTCTTGCGATAGCAAGGCCGTTTTTGGGGGAGAGGTAAGGCTTAACAGCGTTTATGACCTTGGTAGCTAGTGCCGCGGAGGATGCGATAGCATTCACTTTGCGGGACATGGAGGGCGAGGCATCTAGGTAGACGCCTAGGGTTTTAGCCGCAGCTGCGGTGGCGATGTTTGTGTTATCAATATTGAAGGAGGCGTATTTGCTGTCAAGTTTGCTGAGGACTTGTTTGGGGCCTACTATGAGTATTTCTGTCTTGTCTCTGTTGAGACAGAGGCCATTTACTGCCATCCAGGCCTGGATGATGGCTTAGATCTTGTTGAGGGTGGCTGCGTCTTGTTCGTATGAGCCAGTGAGGGGGGAGGAGGAGGACCAGAGTGTCATCAGCATAGTTGGTGTATGCTATGTTGTGATCATCAAGGTCGTTGGGGAGGGTGAAAATGATAGAGAGTGGGTGAGGTGCATGATCCCTGTGGGACTCCGCAGTGGATGGGAGTGGGGGGAAGCGCTGTCCTGATCGGAGAAGACTGTCATGAGCCTGTCTTCGAGGAAGGATGTGACCCAAGTGGTGGCTTGTTGGGAGAATTGTGCTGTGTTTTTTTGAGGGGGTTGCATAGTATCTTATGGTCTACAAGGTCGAATGTGGCGGATAGGTCGAGGAATAGGAGTAGGGCAGGCTTGCCCTGGTCCATGGTTTGTTGGAGCTGTATTTTTAGGTCTAGTAGGGCTGTCTCGGTTCCATGGCGAGGCCGGAAGCCAGATTGCCTTTTTCCTAAGATGTTATTGGTTTCCAAGTGGGGTTAGATCTGTAGGTAAGCTGCTTTGTCTAGTATTTTTTAGCAGGAAAGGTACAGTTGTTATGGGTCTGTAGTTGTTGGGTTGATCAGGGTCAAGCAAGGGTTTCTTCAGAAGTGGGCGTACCCAGGATTCCTTTAGGGAGGTTGGCACGACTCCCGAGGAAAGAGGCGTTGATGAAGGCTTTTAGGAATGGGGCAAGGGGTTCCGAGCATTCTTTGATCAGTGATCCTGGGCAGGTGCCACCCTTTCAAGAGGAGGGTTTAATATTTTTCATGAGCGCCATGACTTCTGATTCAGTCACATCATGGAAGGAGAATGGTTGGTAGTTAGTGTGATTGTTATTTTGATCTTTGGCTTTGGGGGGGGAAGAGTTGGTTGTGGGGATGGCTTTGCAGTGGGTTTTTATTTTTTCTTGTAGTCTTAAGTTTGTTTAACATGGCAGTTAGGATGGAGTTGCACCAGGCTTGGTCTTTGACTGTTTCTTGTGTATTGGTAGGCGGGGATGCCAGTTATATGTAAATGGTGAATAGTTCCTTGGATTCAGATTTGGCGTTGTCTATTCTGGAGTTATAGGAGGCTGATTTGGCAGTGGTAATTTCTTTTTTGTACTGGGAGGTGAGGGTTTTGTAGGCTTCCAGTGAGGAGGGAGAGGGGTGGGATTTCCGCAAGGAGAGGGCTTCTCTTTTTTTGGCTCTGAGGTTGAGTAGCTCTTGAGAGAACCATGAGTTGGCATGTTTTTTGTTTTTGGCAGAAGGGGAGCGATGGAGTCTATGGCTGAGGTAATGGTTTTTTGTAGAGGTCTGCTAGTTCTACTGGGTTAGAGGAGAAGGGTGGTCTAAGGGCTGTTGCGGCTTCTAGGATGGCAATGAGTTTTTATTTAGTAAGTTGTCTGGAGGACCTGGCCAGGGCTGGCAGGCAGGGTTTAGTGGGTTGGGGCATGATTCCTGTGGGGATGTAGAAGTGTATTAGGTGGTGGTCAATCCACGGGCATGGGGTGTTGGAGCTGATGTCGATGGAGCAGTTGTGGTCAGCTATCCAGTCGAGGGTGCGACCTTTGTTGTGTGTGGGATTGGTTACTCTCTGGCTGAAACCCATGTCTAGGAGGGATTTGTTCAGGCTTTTGCTTTGCTTATCTTTGGGGTCGTTTAGTCCTAGGATGAGGTCGCCTAGGATTATGGCTCTAGTGTTGGTTTTCAGGTTGTCTCCAACTAGATGGAGAAGGTTGGCTTGGAAGTCTAGAGGTGGGGGGGGCGTAGATAATGTGAAAGGTGGTGGTATCATTCGGTGAGAGGGCTAGTTTGACTGAGTGAGTCGGTGTGGTCATTGATTGTGGCGTTGATTAGTCTGACAGCGATGGTGTCTCTGGTGATGAGGGCTACTCCTCTGCCTTTGCTGGAGGTTCCGTCTTTGTGAAACAGGGAGTATCCAGGTGGGATGGTGAGGTTGATGGAAGGGCCTGAGGCGGCATGAAGCCAGGTTTCAGTGAGTGCAAGAATGTCAAAGTCGAGGTTAGTGATTAGGTCACGGATTTCAGTGGCATGGGCAGGAAGGGAGCGTGCGTTGATCAGGGCTCAGTTGAGTGTGGGCGGGATGGGGCGGGGTGTGGGGGGATTTTGGTTTGTGTGAAGGTGTGTGGGGTGGGAGGGCGAGTGTGGTAGGCATGGGTGTGGGTGGTGTGTGTGCTGAGGAGTAGGTTTCTGAGATAAGTAGGCCTAGGGCGTGAGGTAGGTGTGGTAATAGGTGCAAAGAGAGTGAGAGTTGCTCGAGGGTGTGTTGTTGAGTGAGGTGGTCGGATGAGGGTGTGCCGGGGTGAACTTGTGTGGAGTGGGGGGGCATGCAAATGGGGGCAGAAAGAGTGTGGGAGGTATGCTGGTAGACATGTTGGAGGGTTTTAGATGGACAGATTCAAAGTGCAAGGGGGGCTGGTTTCAGTTCGCTGGTCAAGGTAGCAAGCGCTGGTGATAGTAGGCAGGTTCTGAGCCGGCTAGTCCTGCAGCAGAGCAGGTAGTAGTGGGCTGGTGTTAGCTAGACGAGTTGCAGAGGCAGTGGGCTGTTCAGTGGGATCGGCATGTGGCCTATGGTGGATTCGAAATTGATAGGCAAGGCAACAGGCATGTAGCACAGGGCAGATTTGAGATTGCTAGACAGGGCAGCAGGCAACAGGCATGTAGCACAGGGCAGATTCAAAATTGCTAGACAGGGCAACAGGCATGCAGCACAGGGCAGAGTCAAAATTGCTAGACAGGGCAACAGGCAAGGGTCCAAAAATGACGTGGCTGGGTAGTTTGTACAGTGGCAGTTGAGCGGGTTTCCTGGGGGCTGGGCGCAGGGCCAGGGCAGTGGATTAGCAGATGAGCAGGCAATCACATCTGAAAAGGTCTGGGCGGGATTGCACCTACCCGTGGCTGGCGGTACGAGGTTCTGTTTCATCCGGTCCGGACAGGTCCAGACAGGTGATGGACTTAGCTTTAAGGGCCTTGGCTTGTGGGGCACAGCTCACGCACGACGGTTTCCTGTAGCACGTTAAAAAGGCGTGAGCAAGATTGGTTGCTAGACAACTGTGGCCTTGGAAATGGGACGCGATGATGCAGCGGCCATTTTGCAGCAGCTGATCTCGTGTGTAATGGCGTCAGTGGATCTGGGATCGTGCTCAGGTATTGAGCTGTGGCTGCTCTTGCTGCACGGGGTGCAGTGGTACCCCAAAAAGGCTACTTGGAACTGCAGAAGCGCGAGGGCCGATGCGTGAGGCTTCTGATTCTATGTGTAGCTGCTCCTGCATCGTACGAGTGCCGGTCTGGGGAAGTACAGGTGCTCCTGCAGCGTACGAGTGCCAGTCTGGGGAAGTACAGGTGCTCCTGCAGCGTACGAGTGGCGAGGGCTCCTGCCCTGCAGGTGCGTCTGGTGTGAGGTCCAGACAGGTGAGGCCTTAGCTTTAAGGGCCTTCGCTTGTGGGGGCGCGGCTCACGCGTGACGGTTTCCTGTAGCACGCTAAATAGGGGTGAGCAAGATTGGTTGCTAGGCAACTGTGGCCTTGGAAATGGGACGCGATGATGCAGCGGCCATTTTGCAGCAGCTGATCTCGTGTGTAATGGCGCTGGTGGATCTGGGATCGTGCTCAGGTATTGAGCTGTGGCTGTTCTTGCTGTGCGGGGTGCAGTAGTAGCCAAAAAGGCTTCCTTTGTGAGTTGTGCCTTCGGCGGGCTTCAGCTCGAAAGCCTACCCAGGCTCCAGTGTGTTAGGGAAGGCAGGAAGTGAGGAAGGAGCTCGAAACTTCACTGTCCTTTGTCTGTAGGTATGCCTGGCCGAAACTAGTTGTAATTGGGAAGCTGGCTGTCCTGGAGGACCGCCAACCCCCAAGTGATTGACAGCTCTATGAATGAATAGGTTGCAGCATAAAAGTCGAGGATTTTGGGACCACAGGCAGAGTCTACCACAGGAACAAGGAATCTGAAGCAGAAGACGAGCAGAGATGGCAGCAGCACCTTTCAGGACTGCAGAAGCACTGGTGAAGCCCTGCAGCTGTGCTGGCCCCGTTTTCAAATCGACAGGGAAGACCTTCCAAGGACGCTTCCTCCCTTACGCTGGTGGGAGCAACTAGCCTCAAGACCTTCATTTTGGATTATCCCCAAACGTCTTGCACCTTTACCGGGCTGCAGAACGCCAATACCCAGGGCTACCTGGCCCATTATCGAGTGCATCGTCTTGCGAAGATCGAATTCGGCTGAAACTTTGCAGGCATCCGTGTGGACCCCCAGAGGCAGGAATTCTTCACCAAAAGTCCTCAGTAATCCAAGAAAATCCAACGGGTTTATTAATTTCTTCTTGCACTGAGGAGAAAGGTGCCAAAACCACAAAGCCGCTGAGGTGAGCTGAATCCAATTCTGCCTACCCCTTCTCCTGAGTGCTGCCGGCGCAGAAGCCCGCAAAAGGCTGCCCCCCACTCTTTCGTCGCCACGACCAAGGAGCAGGAATCAGGGCCTGCAACGTTGCACCCAGAAGGAAGCTAGCTACAATTTCTTCTTAATTTCTAAGGTACCGTGAATCTTGGGGTGTAATTACTTCGTGCCATATCCGGTGCTTTGGAAATGCTATTTTCTTCAAGTTAGAGTTGACCTCAACTCCTCGGTTCAGCGTTTGCAGCCTGTGTGTGAATAGTAAGGTTCCCCTTGAGCCCCTGTGTCTTCTTCAAAAACTACTGACTGCTCTGAAGATCTTCATCAGAGCTGTCCATTTGACTTTGGCGGTACTGGTTCTCAAAAGGCCCATCTTCTGATCCTACTGGCTTTGGCAATGCTGGGTCCTCCATAGGTTTTAATTGTGAACACTTTTATTGCTAGGAGCCAAACTGCCTATATCCCTTGCGGGGGAGTGCACTTGTTATTAACTGTTGCTAGACTGTGTTCTGTATAACCTTTATTTCCCTACATACCCAATTTTGCAAACGTGATACTTAGAAGTGCTTTACTGACCTTAACTGACGTCGCTCTGCGTGCTGATATGAAAAGTATAACCAAAAGTTATTGGCTTGCATTATTGTTCCATGTATAACTGAATTCCATTTCTAAATCAATGTTATTGTTAGTTGCTGCATTTTAGAATGGATTGTGCCTTGTGCATATATAAATAAATATATTTTAATGCAACTTTAAGCGAGTACGTGTTTTCTTGGGTCTATGTATGTACTGATTTCTTTGTACTGCTCACATAACTCCCTCCCAAGATAAGCCTTGCTGCTCAGCCACTCTACCAACTTGTGTAGTACATGCTTATATTAAGAATTGGGTCCCTGATACCAAGAGATGGGTTTTATGAAGACCCACCCCAGTTGGGCTTTGGGAAAACTTACCCAACACCCCCACCAGACTGCCTGCGGCAATCTCATGCAGTATTCGTTAGATTATTGCAACTCATCAATGTCTCCCTCCTACAAAACCTGTCTTTAACTAATTCAAAAATGCGGCAGACTGGTTTCTCACCAAAACCAGTGTCGACAAAACCAGTGTCGGATTAAACTATTCCTCCATTTTAGGTTTAATTTTTGGCATGGACATTAATCTTACAACAGACAGTAGTTCTAGCACAAATTATGAGGCCTCAGCCGTTCGGGCTGCTGGTGCTGCCAATTGTAGTGACTGGGCTAGCAAGGCTTTGGCACTAGTCCATAGTAGACAATTGCCCTATTGTGTTCAATAAAGGTGGGACTACTACCTTATGGAAAAGCACAGGATGCCAACTGGATAATGTTGTAGGTAGGGCCAAAGGTTACCTAAGAGACAGGATGTTTCAAGAAGGATCACATCAGGTGACCGTAGGAAGCAACATGTGCACTGGACAGCAAAGATGGACAAGAAAGAGCTCCCGCCTTGAAGCTAGAGAAGTCCCCTTACCAAGACTAGCAACTTCTTCCACAGATGTATGAGCTCACTGATAAATTCTCTTGCAAGCTCCAAAAACAGTATTGTTAGGTAGAATTTCCCCTCAGAGTAATTCTCCCCAGTATTTTTTCTAGACTAATGGATTTTTGGACCGATTCTCCCGAGTGGGAACCTTTTTCCACACACTCATCCTTTTACTCTTACATTGGGAAGCCTTTTTATATCTCGTTTTGATAGTTTTTAATGGAGTTGTGCTTTCTTCCATCTTTTCTGGCATCTACAATTTATTATTGCAGCACACAGCACTTTCTGTACAGTGTTGCTGGGAAGCTTCTTGAGCTTCCCCCCATTTTCCTTTTTTAAAACGTGTTTTAACACGTTACCAGGACAAGGTGACACTTTGCCCCACCTATATTTTAATTTTGTGAGATCAGCACACCCCACCTTAAGTGGGGTGCTGAAGGAAACATCTCTCGCTATTCCAGTAACATTTAGTTACTGTTCCAAATTCATCCGACAGTCTGGTGGCAGCGTACCTTTTTGCATGACTTTTTGTGGACTTTTGTCGTAGGCTACATTCGCAGTAGTAAGGAACACCATTTGCCCAAAATGGTGGCTGTACTTTTCTAAGCCCTGTTCTTGATGACTTAGTCTTTCTTGAGCCTTCTTCCACCTGCCTGGGTCGGGGAGGTTCCATGTGTTAATATCCCTGCAAACAATATTGACCCATGAACCCTGCGGGGGACACCCCAGCAACCCCTGCATTATTTAAAAAAGTGCGGGGGGGGGACACCCCCGCAATCCCCGCTCCCACAAAATATCCTCCCCAAAAATATCGCCTATGGCGAGACAAACGTCCATATGTATGGCAATATTTTTGGTGGGGATATTTTGTAGGGATACCGTAGGGGAGGTCTTATTGGTTCTTTTCTCATTGGGAGGCTTCAAGAGTGCATTAAAGGACAAGTGTGGGAGGTGACCAAAACTCCCCTGGTTTTGTCCTGCAGTGTGCCTGCCTCGAACCAGTCTTTGCTGGGAGGCTGGCTGTCCCCACTAGAGAGACACTCCCCAAGTTGGAATGGCTGCATGTCTGGAGATTGGTGGGCGCAGCCAGTTTTGCTGCATAAACAACCTAGTTCCTGGAGCAGAAACTCAGTCGACCACTGGAACTGAAGATCCAAAGAAGGAAGTCTGCAGCCACTTCAAGCAACCGCCAGAGCTGTCTGAGTAACCGTAGCAGTCCTAACCTCAACTTCTGTGCAACAGGGAAGCCCTGTAGTGGGCAATTGCTTGGACTGGTGGGCCTACCCAGTCCCAAGACTATCTGCATTTTGCATCGTCCCTGGAAGAGCAGCAGCTTCCACCGCCTGCAACTCACCAATGCCTGCGGTCCTGTGCCACTTTGCAGTTCACCGACCTCCGAAGCGCGGTTTCATCGGAAACTTTGCAGTCATCTTCCTGGCACTCCAGAGGCTGGATCCTGCTCCTGAAAGTCCCCTCAGCCAACATGAAGACCACTAACCAGAGCAAAGTCTACCGCACTAAAACCGTCCTTCAACCGAGCCTTGAAAAAGGCACCAATGAGTCAGTGCTGTGATGATCCTCTGCTGGGAACCAAACTCCTCGAGAGCAACCTCCAGCTACATCGCAAGTGCTTTTCTTCAGGCACCAAAGTCAGGAATCCTGGACCAGGGTCCGTTGTCACCTCTCCTGGTGCGAACATCCTGCTGCACCAGCTTCTTCTTTCACAAGGTACTGTTCAGGCCCTAATACTTATCTAGGGCCTGCTTTGATGTCCCTGTGCTTCGAAGGGTTACAGTTAAGCAGTTACTTGCACCCCCTCCCAGGCCTACATTGAGCTACATTCAGGTAGACAACCCATTGTGCTCCTTACCCAAGAAATATACTGATACTTACCTGTAAACTTGAAATCTTCATACACTCTGCCTTGTCTACTGTTTACATGCCTTTCCTTCTTCAGTCCTTAGCCACTGGACCCCCAGTGCTCCCCTTGACTGAGATCCACCTAGAATAGGGTTGGACTTCGTAAGATTGGTCAATGGTCTAAAGTTTGCTTACTTGTTTCAGAAGTTTCTGCTCTTTTTTGTAACCTTACAATTCTTTTAAAGTATTTTTTTTATCCTTTGGATATTGCAACTGTTCGGTGTTTGGCACTACTGTGTGATAGTACTTACCTTACTTAAAAGTGATGAACTTTAGTGTAATTATATATATATATATATATATATCAGAAGCTTATTTTAATTTAACTTCTAGTGTGTGTTTCCTTGAAAAAGTGTATGCTACGAGTACTGTGCGCCTCACTACAGCTCACATCCCTCCTAGACTGAGCCTGGCTACTCAGCTATTGCTACCAAACCTTTGGGTAGTACAGGCTAAACCCAAGTACTGTCCCCCCTGCTCATCCAAGGTGGGCTTTCTAAAGTCTTGTCTTAGACAGTGTACAAGTATAAAAGTACGAGTTTGGGCACTGGTGGTTGTTGCTGCTTTTTTATTAGAATGGGACATGCTGCAAGTTATCGTAATTGCAAGGTAATACACCAATTCTGTTCCATGATGGTTGTCCAAATTTATCGTGTAGGTTCTGTTTTTGAACCATATCAATAAAAATCACTGCATCACACCAATTATTTGCTCCCTCCACTTGCTCCACAGTAGCTCGAGACGTCGCTTTAAACTTCTTTGTATAGCCAACATATGCTTCTAACAGACAGACTAGCTTATTTGATATCCCTTTTCAAACTGTACATCGCATCCCAGTTCCTCCGCTCATCTTCTGCTTTTTCAAGTGCCTAAATTCTGCTACTCACAAACTGGTGGGTACACCTTTTGTCTGTGTCTGCTGCCCAATAATGAAAATCGCTTCAATTCAGCTTTTGTTTTCTTTCTCCTCAATCGTTCGAGGACATTTTAAAACCGCGCTCTTCTCTTGTGCTTTTTATTCTTCTTCCCCCCCCCCCCCCCCCCCCATCTGCCTCTGCCCAATCTCCTACTGACAGTTGAATGAAACCACTGGCAAGAGACCTCCTGGTGGAACATGCACTCTATAACTTTTCACAACATAACTCCACGAAATCATCAACTAATCAGGTATCACATGTTTCAGCTATAGAGACGATACTCAAATCAAAACACAATTTACATACAGTTTAGTTACAAGTCAATCACATTTTGGCACCTACCTTGCACAACTAGACTACTGAATTACTAATATAACTGAAACTAAAGTGATTAGTGGCATCACAACCCAGTTCCTTTACATCAATAGCCTGGCGTGAAGAATTGGGAACCAGCCAACTGCAATGATCAAAAACCTCAGACTGTTCATACATCGAAGTAACAATCAAAACTAGTTGTTTCTTACTACTCAGATCTATCGGGCAAAGCTTGCAATATCAGATTGTCCCACAACCAACTATGGAAGTCATCTTATTTGTACTATCCAGGTTGGACTACACCCAAATCCTCCAGGTTGACCTCCATTCGGAAATACCTATTAAAGTTATGTGATCAGAGATTTAACTATTTGAATAATGGAAGGGGAGTGTTCTGAAAGAATAACAGCACCTTTTTTAATACATTCAGGCACAATTATGACCATTCTAGTTGAGACTAAGTCGGTAAGTCTAATTTGGGACCACAGTCTCCAAGTGTCTTCCCAACCAGTTTATATAAACAGGATGATCCATGAAGCAAACAGAGGAAGAAGCACACATGCCACTCATCACCTGCTAAGCATAGTACCCATGGATGCACATCTGGAAAACTTGAATGATCTCTGCACTTTGTGTGCTGCAGAAATTAGTACATTTCACAAAAACATTTATATTTACCACTATTCATACATTTTCTTACCTGAGCCCTAACTGCGCCAATTTTGGTGAAAGTTCCAGCAATGTTCGATATATTGCCTGAGGTGACTGGTCTCATAACTGAAATTTTATTGCGATTATTTAGATCACACGATTTGGATCGAGACTTGCAAACATCCATGATATGAAAACAGGACTTCACACTGTAAAGGAAAACAAATCATCATGCCGGTATATGGGTTGAGCAGATTTACCACTCAACTGCTAAAACATATAACTAAAAAATAAAATGCTAGATACATATACTGTAGTCCAGAAAATGAGTGCAGGGGTTAAAACAAATTACAAGGCAAGTCCAAAGGCCAACACAGTAATACAACATTTAATGGGCCTCTGTAGGTCCTAGTTCACCTCTAGACATTAAGAAGCAAAGTAGCACATAGTAACTAAGTATCCAAAGATAACCTTGGGGAAAAAGTAAACTGCAGTGATACATTTTATTACACTGCCTAAAAATCACTAGTACTGTACATAGTGAACATAAGAGAACTTTAGGGACCCAACGTGGACCAGAGAAAAAATACATTCCAGATAAGAACGTTTTCAGTAGTTAGTAAGAGTTCAAAAGCTTGCAAAAATAGGTAATTACTGGTTCTACACTGCACAGGTACAGACAAAAAAGCAACCAAATCCAAAGGAGGCTCCCTTGAAAAGTTCCACATCTAGGTTTAAGACCCAGCAAGCTGGAGAAGGATGGGTTCCAACATGATTTGCTTTAAGTACTTGTCCAAGGGCCTAGGGACAATACTTGCCACATCCAGTCATTGAGGATTTGGCATGGAAATGGTGGGAAAACCTGTTAAGTTACAGGGCTGCTTTTTTGCAGAGCAGGGTGAAGGAAGTGGTAGCTAATGACTTGAACCATGGACCAGCTGTAACCCAGATGAAAAGAAAAATATGTATCGAGGAGGATGTCCAAACTGGCAGAAGCAGCAAAGTGGAAGGCACCACGAAGCCTGGGGATCCTGGTCAAGGAAACCTGATCAGCTCAAAGAGCAAGACAGGCAGCGAGTCAACAAAGAGTGTTCCCACAATGGGAGCAATGATTAGAGGCAACCCCGGATGGGCCACAAAAGAGCTGAGTTGGAGTAGTAGTGACCCACCGCTCATCCAGGCCAGGGAGACTTTGTGCAAAGCATTCACAGGGAGATGGCACAGTAACAACCAAAAAACAGTGAAAGACAGGACAGACAGTCCAGTCAGCAAGGAGCACTGGATGGAAGGGGAGAGAGGGTGGGGGGAGTAAAGCATGGGAAGGACTTCTAGCAGCCTTAAGATATTGGGGAAAGGATAAATGAACCAGGGTTCAGCCAGTATGGCAAAACCAGGTCCATAAGTACAGCAGCCCATCTCCGCAGCTGTCCTCAAGCAATTCAGGCAAGAGCCAACTGATCTGAGGAATGCCCAGGGCCCCCTATATAAAACCCATTCGTTCAGAGGCTGGCTTATGAGAAAACACTCCAATAACACCATACAGTCCCACAAAGATGTGAGTCAAGCAAACAAGGCTGGACCTTAACAGCCAAACACTCGGGTCCACCCACACAGAAGAACAAGTTACTTACCAACTGTAACGTTCTTTCGACTGGATGTTCCTCCCACGTATTCCTCATCTTATGATAATTCCTTATCTCCAGCTTCGCTGCTTCGGAAAAAAAATCTCTCTCGGCAGAGGGCGCTGTGCTCGAGCTCGTGGCGTTGATTGTCCCTCAACGGACTCCGTACTCTGTCGACGTCACCGATGGTTTAAATGGCTCGAGCCGCGCCTGTTGATTCAGTTCTGGTTTTTTCGATGAAACATAGGAGGAACACCCAGGCGTGCCCCATAACTGATGGACTCTTCGTGAGAGGAAAGTGTAAGAAAATGTAAACTGTACTGTGGGGTAGGATGGCAGGGTCGATGAGGAATACGTGGGAGAAACATCCAGTCGAAAGAACGTTACAGTTGGTAAGTAATTTGTTCTTCGAATGGATTGTGTCCTCCCACATATTCCTCATCTTATGATAGACTCCCATAGCAGTGGCAATTTTGGAGGTGGGTGTACTAATTACAGTTTTCATGGACAGAATGCAGAACTGCCTTGGCAAAAAAAACCCTCATTGGAGAAGGCAGTATCCAAGCAGTAATGCTTGATAAAAGTATGCATTGTTTTCCAAGTTGCAGCTGAACAAATATCTGCTGCCGGGACCCCTCTTTAGAGCCGCAGAAGTAGCCATTCCCCTTGTAGAATGGGCTTGAAGCCCATCTGGTGGGTCTTTTCCCGCCAATCTGTAGCATTCAATTAAGGCCAAAATGATCCAGCGGGATATGGTCTGTTTTGTTACTGATAAGCCCAGTTTATGACCAGTATAACCCACAGTTGGTCATCTTGTCGTAATTTAGACATCCTTGAGATGTAAAAACTAAGAGCCCTCTTGTCATCTAGTCTATGCAGTCTCTCCTCTTCTTTGCCCAAATGAGGATAAAATTTCAGTAGTATTATTTTTTGTGACAAATGGAAGTCCGAAACTAGCTTTGGTAAAAAGGAAGGTTTAACCTTATGGACTACCATATCCTTATAAAAAAAACAGTATATGGTGGTTTGCATGAGAGAGCCTGAAGTTCACTAACCCTGCGGGCTGATAGGCCCACAAGGACAGTTTAGTGTTAGAAGCCTCAATGGACAGGAGTGCAGCGGCTCAAAAGGTATGCAAGTCAAAAATGTTAGTACTAAATTTAAATCCCAAGTTGGGACATGAAAAGGTACTGGAGGGTATACGTTAGTAAGCCCTTTTAAGAATTGAATGATTCATGGTATTTTGAAATATGAAACCTCTTCTGGAGGTGCGCTTGAAATGGACAGCGCAGCAAAGTGTCCTTTGATTGTTCCTATCTGGAGCCCCAGATTGGCAAGATGTAATAGGAAAGAGCACTACTGGAGTGCCACATTGAAAAGGGTCCACATCCTTATCTTTGCACCAGTTACTAAACCTGTTCCAGCGACATCGGTACAAAGATTTTGTTGCTGGCCTTCTGGCCGAAAGCAAGACTTCCATTACATCATCCGGAAGATCCTAATTCATGTATCTCAACCTCTCAGCAACCATGCGTGAAGGTTGAGTGTCTTGACCTCTGGATGGAGAACCCAACGTTCCTCTTGCGAGAGAAGATCCTCCCTTTGTGGAAGACGTTTTGGAGGGCAGATGGACATGTCTAGAAGGTCCGGGTACCACGTCCTCCTGGCCCAATCCAGGGCAATTAGGATCATGGTTTTCCTGAACTTTCTCAACCTCCTGATTACTTGAGGAATCACGGGGACTGGGGGAAACGCATACAGCAGTGGAAACTTCCACTCCACTACGAATGCGTCTCCCAGAGCTCCTCTTTGAGGTAAAACCCTTGAGCAGTACTGATCGCACTTCCGGTTGATCGCGGTGGCGAACAGATCCACTTGAGGGGTTCCCCAAAGGACTTCCTGAGCCAGCTCCTACTCGTGATAGAGACCGTGCTCTGCCTGCTCAGACCGTCTGCCGCCGTGTTCTTCTCTCCGGCTAGGTGAATTGCCGATAGAGAGATTCCTTCTCATATTGCCCAGAACCATAGCTGCATTGCCTCTCTGCACAGTGGTAGTGACCCTACTCCTCCTCTTTTGTTGAGGTAGTACAGGGCCACCGTGTTGTCCGTCATTATCGGGACATTCTTTCCCTGTACAGAGGGCAGAAAGGCCTTCAGCGCTAGTCTGATTGCCCTCAGCTCCAAAAGGTTGATGTGTAGTATCGACTCTGATGGAATCGAACGACCGCTGATTGTCAGATCGTTGGTGTGTGCTCCCCACACCGTGAGTGAGGCATCCGACACTACTGTTATCTCCGGCCATGGTTGAGAATGTTGTTGTTGCAAGACCACCATAGAAGATCCTGAGCAACTGCGCTCGGGACTTGCAGAAGATCCGACATATTCCCTGAGAACTGGGACCACTGAGTTCTGAGTGCCCATTGAAGGGATCTCATTCTCAACCAGGCCTCTGGTACTAGGAAAATGCAGGATGCCATGAGGCCGAGCAACCTGAGAAAATGAAGGCCGGTAGACGTTGGGCATTCTGGAACTTCGTTACCATCTGCTGGATGTGGAGAGCTCCCACTTCAGGAGGCGAGGCTTTTCCCGAGGAAGTATCCAAGACTGATCCGATAAACTAGAGCTTTTGGGATGTTATCATATGAGACTCCTTGAAATTGAGGGAGAAGCCCAAATTGTGGAGGAAGTTGCAAGTGATCGAAAGATGTTCCAGAGCTTGTATTGGAGAACTTGCTCTGATCAACCAGTCGTCCAGGTAGGGATATATGTGAAAACCTCCTCTCCTGAGACTCGCTGCCACAACCGCCAACAGTTTGGTGAAAACCCTTGGGGCGGAGGTCAGCCCGAATGGCAGAACTCGAAACTGATCATGAGAATTGCCAATCGCGAACCTCAGGTACTTTCTGTGCTTTGGGTGGATTGGTACATGAAAGTAAGCATCCTGAACATCCAATGATACCAGTCTTGGAGTTGGAGAGCCTGAAGGATCTGAGAAAGAGTCACCATCTTGAACTTGTCCTTCCTGAGGAACTTGTTCAATTTTCTCAAGTCCAAGATGGGTCTCAGTCCTCTGTCCTTTTTTGGAATGAGAAAGTATGGGGAGTACCAACCCCTGTTCCTTTCCGCTACAGGTACCTGTTCTATGGCACCTTTCTCTAGCACGGTTAAAATTTCCTTCAACAGGAGCAGATCTGGAATTTTGATGGAGTTGGCTCCTGGTGGATGATTGAGGCCTTTTTAGGAAGGGGAGACCGTAACCTTGGGCTACTTTTTCCAGTGCCCAAGCATCTGAGGTAATGCCCCGCCATTCCTTCAGATGCTGAGAGATCCTGCCTCCCACTGGTGTTTTGTGCAACAAGGTCTCAGAGGGATTTGGAGGCGGCTGCAGGAGTGGCTGAGGGTACAGATGCCGCTCCCGAGGCTGATTTTGCACCTCTTCCTCGTGCTCCACGAGGGAAGTTTCTTTTGCCCCTTTGAGAAGCCTGTCCTCTTCCTCTACTAAATGAGGAGTAGTAACGAAAAGAACGACCCCTCCAGGAAGATGAGCCGGAATAGGGTTTTAGAGGCTGGCGCATGGAGGCGCTAAGCGATTTAGCTGCCGCTTTCGAGGTCTGAAGTTTTTCTAGGCTTTCATCAGCCTTGCTGCCAAACAGCCTCGAGCCATCAAAGGGTATGTTAAGGAGTCTGGCTTGCACGTCTGGTGCAAACCCAGACTTCCTCAACCACGCAAATCTGCGTGGCACAATGCTTGCAGCCATGAATCTGCTGATACAATCAGCAGTATCCAGTCCAGACTGGAGACATTCCTCCATTGCCTCCTTCCAGTCGGACTATATTCAGGAGGCCTTCCCTTTCCTCGCCTTCCGGAATATGATCAGCCGCCGCCGAAATACAGTACCACAGGGCATGGGTAAACCTGGCCAGGGTACAGGTGACATTTGTCGATTTAAGGGCCATACTGCCCGACGTGAAAACTTTACGTGCCCAGGCATCAACTTTTTTTATCCTCTCTCTGTCTGGAGGGATAGTGGGATATGCAGTTTGCTTTGATGTGGATGCTGCCTGAATGACTAGACTTTCTGGAGTCGGATGCTTGTTTAAGTATTCGGGATCCGTACCAGCTGGTCTGTATTTCTTGGGAAAATTACTATCTGCAGCAGCAATGCTCTCAGGCTTTTCCCAGTTTTTCTCCACCCACCGTCCTCTGAAGAGCCCTGTGAAAGGGGAGAACTGGATCTTTTTGAGGACCTCTGACAATTATATCCATCATGTCATCCTTTTAAAAAACAGGTGAAGAGTTACCCCAACCCAAAAACTCAATTACTCTGGTCATAAGACTCCTGTACCCAGAGTCTTCATGCTCTGCAGGATCAGGTCAGGCAAACTCTAATTCTGGGGAGGTGTCAATCCCACTGGCAGAATGTAGAGTGTCACTCAGGTCTCTTATTTTAGATTATTGATCGAACTTGCTTTGTGCCATATGAAACTCCAAAAGGAGTAACTTCGTCTTCCTCTGAGCCAGATTCCTCATCAATTGAGGACATGGACTTAAAAAAGTCTGATCTGGGCAACGGAGTGAATCTTCTTTCTTCCTCTACCATACGCGGCGAAGCAACAGAGAAATCCTTTGAAGCCGTCGAAGGAATCTTCGATGACTTCGAAGATGACTGACACGGGCGTCAAGGTTGTTTTTGGTTTCGATGCCGAAACGGTCGACGCCGATGAAATCGTCGAAGCCTTCGACGACTTATGTTTTTTATATGGCACCGGAGAGGTGCTGTACTCTCGAAAAGTCCTTGACGACTTAGCGTCGACTCGTGTTTTTCGAGTATCCTCGACACTACAGGTTTTTACCATGGCAATCTTGGACTTCTCTTTGTCATCCAATGGAGCGACTTTAGGGGTATGGCTTTTCTGAGGTTCATTCGAGGGGGTCGGGCCGCATTCTCAAATACCTCCATCTTTTTATGAAATTCTTCCCATTTTTTGGGATAATCCGATTTTGTCGGACATCGAATTTCTTTGGTCGAGGAAGAAGAGTGTCTCGATCTACTCCTAGATCGAGATCTCTTGGAGTGCCTATGGCGATCCGATTCCTTCGAATCCGTCGCTTTCTTATGTTTTTTGAACGTAGCCTTCTTAGAGGCTTCCCTCCCCACCGACAGTTTACCTCTCCTCTCACAAAGAGTTTTCTCGGTCATGGATTGGCAGGAACCACAGTCGTCGGTCCGGTGACTGGAACTGAGACACCAGAGACAAACCCGGTGAGGATCCTTGATCGACATTTTTGATCCACAGTCTATGCACTTCTTGAACCCAGTCCTGGGTGTCGAAGGAGTCGAAGATGACGACATTTTCTTCACAGAAAATCTCAAGCGTGCCGTTCTCGATAGCGAAGTGACCGGAAAAACGGAACTGAAGCAACGGGCGCGGCTCGAGCCATTTATACCATCCGGGACGTCGACAGAGTACGGAGTCCTTCGAAGGACAATCGACGCCACGACCTCGAGCACAGCGCCCTCTGCCGAGAGAATGTTTTTTCCGAAGCAACGAAGCTGGAAATACCGGATTATCATAAGATGAGGAACATGTGGGAGGACACAAATTCATTTGAATGTGTATTTAGCATGTCTGCGGCAGAAAACCAGGCTATCCCAGGTAAAACTAGAGGGTGCAGCGTTGGGCTCAGAATGGGTCCACATCTGCACAACTGCTATTTTAGGTATGCCTACTGGTCGGCTATTTTAGGTATGCCTGGTGGTCCACAGAAAAAGTGGTACCCAAAAACGAAATGGCTAGTAGTAAGGATGAAAAAAATGATTAAGTACACCCATGAGCGCCTTATGACCATGAAAACGGCAGCAGCGAATGGTATAAATCCACTTAACTACCATACTGGTAGATTGGGCTATTAATACTGCACTTCATATGAAGAGAGAACTAAATTATAGCTGCCATGTGCCTACTCCCAAACTCCCCAGAGAAATCACACAGGGACCAAAAGGTGTGTGCTTATAAAGCCCACTCTCCTGTTCTGTTTGCCACATAGGCTACCGGCGCAAACAAAAAAGGAATCGCCCATGCCACATTAGATTGAAATCACTATGATGTCAAGCCAACAATTCTTTCTATAATTTCAAAATACATTTTATTTGTTCATTTTGTAATAAAAACAAATACCACAAAAACACTGTCAAATGTGACCACCATACAATACTTCAAATATATCTTAGCATCAATCAAAAATTCTAATACATACACTCACATTCATCCTACTACATAACCTCGCCTACATACAAAAGGGACCGTCATGTAGTTAATGATGCCAAAACAGTCATACATGCAAAGGTAGTGCAAATAAACTGCAAAAAATAATTGCTGGGTGCAAAATGACGCAAATACAATGCAAATGGTTCACAATTATTCCAATCTGATGACTGAAATTAACCACTCTACGGTATACAAGTGCAAAAATGTAAATGTGCAAAAGTGCCCACTAAATTTCATAAGCCAATCCCGCTGATCAAAGATGCATCACTCTGGCTAGAACAATTCACAGGTCTACTTTTGAGTTGGCTTCCAATAAATAGTTGGCCTACTCGAGATTGGGCTGCATGATTCTTTAAGTGTGTCAGTTAGCCCAGCCTTCTTCAGGGCAGAAACATTCTGATTGAGTCCGGCCTTGGCAATGAGAGCAAGTATGGAAGAATTTTTGGGGCTGTGACCCTGTCTTGCTCGCCAAGAGTGCACAGTTATTTATCACCAGTACATTGCATAGCAGAGCAAATACTTTGAACGCCGGTAGACTAAGCAATAACTTACACCCACACGCGCAATTAGAGGATAGGTAGCACTTATACGGCTATTTATTCATAGTTAAGCACACAAAGCAATAAGTGATAGCACAGAAATAAAACACAGAAAAGATAGTAAGTTAGCAAGAATACATCACCATGGGCGGAACTGAATTCCTCATCTCGCCAAAAGCGTCTGGAAGACCCCGGTAACAGCAAGGCCGAGAGCACAACACACAGGGATTTGGGAAACAAGGCGTCCCCCCCCCCCCCACCTCCGACTGTGGTCTTTGTGCTTTTCCCACCTGACCTTTCCAGAGCCCCACATTATATACCCTCCTCAAAAGGGATGGCAATTTCTCGAACCTTCTGGTGTTAGCGCTTGCGCATTGATGAGTAACCGTTTGTTGCCGGCCAGGTCAACCAACAGTAACCCCAAGGAGCAAAGCTGATATGAAGATCCTTCTCCTCTGGCAACAACAGGCCTCTGGCATGCAGACGTCCGGTGTACACTCCCAATCCTTCTAGAGAGGCGTCTGTGGTGACTGTCTCAAAGTATGGCGGATTATGGAATCCCTGGCCTTGGGTGATGGCACAAACGCCCCACCATACTATCGCCCATCAGAACTCATCGTTTAGTGAAAGTTGTCCGTGAAAGCTTCCAGCCACCTGTATCCAGCAGGTGTCAAGGAATTCTGGGAGGGGTCACATCGGCAACCTGCAGAGCCGGACAAGGTAGATGCAGGACAACATCATGCCAAGCAACAACTTGATGGACCACACTGTGGCCATCTTTGTCGACGATTGTTAGGCAGAATTGCATGCAGTACCCTCTGGGACCACTACACACAATTAGAACTACAGGGTTTAGCCAAACAAACCTTTGGTATAAGTCTGTACCACACAGTTTTTGGTAGCGAGCTGAGCAGTCATGCTCATCTCAAGAGTGAATGTGAGCAGTACAAGTAGTTACACAGAGGACTTTCAATCACAGTGGTTCAAGTAGACACTTTTACTCAAGGTTTCTTGGTAAAACACTTAATTTATTACACAATCATTAAGAAAACATTTCACTAGTAGAAGACAATTTAAAATTATATACCAATACACTTCAATACAAAACTCTTAAGATGAGACAGTTTGAGCTCCCCTGAAATAGGAGCAAAATGGCAGTTCAGTTACTTAGAAGTAAGGAAAAGGGACAAAAGTAAGTAGAATAGATCACATACACTTATTAAACAGTGAAAATAGTTTCAGTTCACCAGAGGAGTTCAATTCAAGTCAATAGGCCAGGCTAGTTTTCTGGATAAGAAAGAGCAGTTCTGGTATCAAACGGTAAAGTCTTTGCAAAAGTTCTCAGAAGTAGTTTAGACTAAAAAGGATCATTTGTCGGGTCACAAGCTGATTCGCGCCTCGAAACACTTGTGTATAGGCGCGTCATAAATGCCATATCATATCATTAGTCCTGCAAGTTGGGAAAGTTTCACGAACTTTCACCGCAAGAGTGGCGTTCTCTCAATCGGGTTGGCACAGTACCTTTGTATGAAGAAACAAATGTTGCTGAAGTCGTGTTTCCTGGCAGGTTCTGCAGATCTTGCTGTTCCTGAGCCTCAGTCATGGGGACAAGCGGGAGGACGTTGAGGGACTCCTGCACTGCACGGGATCGTTGAAGAAAGCAAACAAGATGGAGTCACTTCAGTTCCAGAAGCTGTAGATTCAAGAACACAAAATGTTGTCCCTCTCCCTGGTTAATCCTAACCAGCCTTGAGAATGGTGTCCAGGTGTCTTATGAGTTGAGTGGTCCCACCAACTCAAAGGAAGAAGCCGTCCTTGAAGGAGCTTCTCTGTCGAATGGAGTTTGCCAATTCTGACCTGCAGCACGGCTTCACCGGGCAAACCAACGGTCCAGAAGTTGCAGCAGCCGTCCTCTTCCAGATCGTCTTCGGTTCTTTCGTTCCAGTGGTCGACTCGCTTTCCAGTCCAAGAGACGTGCCTTTTAAACAGTTTTCTCCTTTTCATTCCAGCCTAGCTGTCACTCACATAGTAGGGTGGCTGTCCTTGCCAGACAGTCAGCCAGCCAATCATGCCAAACTGCATTTGGGTCTCCTAGGAGAGTAAGCACAGGGAGTTTCGAGCACCTCCCTCACTTCCTGCCCACCCCAGACACTCGGATGCCAGAGGCGGTCTTCAGTCCTGAAGCCCGCCAAAGGCACATGAACAAAAGGGACCAACCCTGGTTTGGTGCGCATAGACAAACACTAGAAGGACCTTTCCAAAAAGAAATGGCAAAAAAAGAAGACCAGGACCTTTTTAAACAAAGGGGCTTAAGGCGCCATCTTGAAAAACATGGCTCCTGTGATTTTTAACTACCGGTGTTTGCGGTTGGGAAAAATCATGGTAGTTTTTTGTAAAACCACTGCCACCAGCCTTTTCAATAGAAAAGGGTAGCATTTGACTGCTACATGAGTATTTAGACACAGGGGATACCATGTAACCCCTCCAGCACTCCATTGTAAGATGGTGTGTGCTGGGTCTAGGAATTTGGAAAGACTAGTAAAGACGCTGTATCAAGTCTGGCTTCCTTCACTCCTTGGGTCCAGCACTCTGGTGAGGTGACTCGAGCTTGGGTCGTCCTGCTTCGGGAGAGTCCTCAGGAGTCAATGGGCTAGTTTTCTGGATAGGAAAGAGCAGTTCTGGTATCAAACGGTAAAGTGAGAGGGTGCAAATCAGCCAGTCGCCCAGGTATGGGTATATGTGTATGTTAGGCAAGAATTAATACAGCAATCCTGGGGAGACTACACCAACCTTGTGCTCTTGGTATTAGGTAACCCACCTATTGGTATAGGTCTGTACTACACAAGTTGGTAGCATGACTGAGCAGCCAGAGTTCTCAAGAGGGGTACATGTGAGCTGTAGCATTGAAATGTACCAATATAAGTATCCAAATAACACTTATACTCAAGGTTTTCTAGTAAAATAATTATTTAACTGTCAGTTTTAAGTAAGCATTCCCTAAAAAGGGCAATGGGCAACAATAAAAACACACTTCAAAATACTTTCTCAGAATCAAGGCAAAGCAAGTAGATACCTTTTAGAGATGCTTCATACACACTTCCTACACGCTGAGGTGCCTTGACTAACTAGGACAGTATTGGTATTTATATATCACTTTTGTCCTAGGTAAATTATGTGGTTGGTAGAAAGGAAAGGTTAAAGGAAGGAAAAATGTTGAACAGGTTCTCTGAGCATGTGAGCACTTTTAAATCTCCCAATGAAGTCTAGATAAAAACCTTTCCCAGCAATAGTAGTTAAAAACCAATGTATCATCTATGAGGGACAGAAAGAATCAAAGTCAATGTACTAAAAGAGTCTGCAGGGAGCCAGGACAGCCAAAGTCAATTGGAGCACGGTCTATGGAACGGAGGCACTTCTTAGATAGCAGAAAGTCTTGCAAAGAGTTAGAGTTTTGGTTGTAGAAAATCACTGTTGGGTAACAAGCTGTTGCACGTGTGAAAAGTTAGAGCTGGAATCAACTCTAGAAAAGCAGCTACTGCAAGTCTGAACTGAGAAGAGCAGAACTACAGACAAAGAGGTAAGTACCCCAAAGTCAGGACAGTACCTTTGGTTAGAAGAAGAGGATCCAGCTGGCTTCTGTCTGGCTGCAGTGATGCAGATCCTGTGTTCCTGGGCCTTAGTCGTGGGACAAGAGAGGATGTCTGGAGGACTCCTGCACAGCAATCCAAAGGTTGGTGGCAGCTATAAGAGTTTGTCGGATCAGCAGCACTGCACGGTTTAAGCGCTCAGTCAACATCACCACCGCGGATCTTGGACACCGGTTGGTCTTCCTTCACTCCTTGGGTCCAGCACTCTGGTGAGGTGACTAGAGCTTGGGTCGTCCTGCTTCGGGAGGGTCCTCAGGAGACTCCTGGAGCTTTTGGCCGGCTTACAGACGTTGCACTCGACTGGATTTCTCGACCACTGGCACTCTGTTCCAGCAGCAGCAAAGAAGTACAGCCAGTTGGAGAAGGTCTTCCAGCAAAGTTTGTCTTGGGGGTTAGTTGGTCCTACTAACCCAAGGGAAGAAGTTGTCCTTTCCGGAGCTTCTCTTGTCGATGAGAAAAAGGAGTTTCGGCAGAGAAGCAGGGCTTCACCGGGCAGTTCAACAGTCCAAGAGGATGCAGCAAGGTTTGTTGACGGTTTCTTCATCTGGGTGTTCTTCCCAGTGATCTGCTCTCTTCTGTCCAAGAAGCCTTGCCTTTTATGCAGGTTTCTCGCATTCATGCACAGCCTAGTTGTCACTCACACAGACAGCCAATCAAGACTGGGTGCATTCAGGTTACCCTGGAGACTAAGGAAAGGGGAGTTTCGGGCACATACCTCACTTCCTGCCCTTGCAGACACACTGGAGCCAGAGGCGGGTTTCAGTACTGAAGCCTGCCAAAGGCAAAACGTACAAAGGGCTCAAACCTGGGTTTGCGCGCAGAGTAAAACCCACAAACAGAAAATGGCAAAAAAGGTGGCCCGTGGCCATTTTGACACAATGGTCACCCATGGGTGCTATACTACAGCTGAGGATTCAGCCTGCGGTAGGAAAGCACAATAGTAGGAAAATTAAACCACTACCACCAGCCATTTAAAGTAGTAAGAGTAACATAAAAAATGTAACACAAGTAGTTAGGAAAAAAGGGGCTACAAAGTAATCCCCCCCCCCCAGCGCTCTAAAACACTTGTATATGAGTGCGCTATAAATAAAATATATCACTCCACATAAGCGGGTGTGTGCTGGACCTACAAAGAGAAAAGGTAAGTAATGTCAATTTCACTTTACTATTCTTGGAAGAGTAGTTCACACAAGAAAAGGTATTTAAACCTTATGAGAAATATAAAGGATTTCTCTGTGACACTGCACTGAAGGTGCTGTGTGTCACCATACAAAAAGTAGATGCCTATGACGTTTGTCAGACTCCAAAATCAAAGGAAACATAACAAAATCAGATAAAAATACAGGCGAGAGTGAGAAAAAGGTCTCACTCACTCCAGGGTAAAAATTAAAAGTCCTAAAGTCTAGCAAAAGAGCTGGGGGGTCTCTAAGGTTGAAGGGAATTCGCACAGAAATGAGAATTCTCCCCAAGAGTGTATGCCCTGTAGGCATAGATGGGCCGCAACTGGTGCCAGGCACTTAGTGAACACTCTGGGGCAGACCAAGCCAAAAGGTAGGGCCTTGAACTGGTAGGGCCTTGAACTGGTAGTGCTGTCCCTGCACCACTAAGCGTAGACATTTCAGATGTTTCTTGTGAATGGGGACGTGGAAGTAGGCGTCCTCCAGGTCCAGCAATGTCAATAAATCTCCCCTTTCCAGTTGGCCGAGCAAGTGTTGCAGCGTGACCATCCTGAATTTTTGGCACTTGAGGTATTTGTTCAGGCGCCGTAGGTCTAGGATGGGCCTCCAGTCCTCGGTCTTCTTTCTGACCAGAAAGTATATGGAAAAGACTAGGGAGCCTCAGAGTCACTGGGAGATTAACTATCACCCATTTTCGCAGCATGGCCCATACCTCTTCCAGGAGTTGAGGGATGTGCTACACCTGACGGGCAACCGGAGGGATCTGCGGACACCTGTGTTGAAAGTCCAGGGTATGTTCTTGGGCGAGCGCGTCCAGCACCCATCTGTCAGTGGTTATCTTTCTCCATTCGCTGACTAACCTCATGAGCCAGCTTCCCACCGGGCTGCGCGGGTTGGGGGCCAGACGTCCTGGTCAGTTCAGGCTTGCGTTGGCGTCCTGCCCAGAGGGCGACTCTGCCCTCCGCTACCGTAGGCCTGGGAATGGCCTCTGTAAGCTTCTTGAGTCGTGGATCTGGAAAGCTGACGGTACGATGAGGAGAAAACTTTGGAAGACCTGCTTGATTTTCCCCTAAAGGAACGAAAAGGAGAGCGGTGCTTCTGGAGGGTCCCAGGGAATGGGTCGTCTCCGCCTTGATTGCCTGGAGGGATTCGTTGACGACCTTCCCAAATAGCTCATCTCCGACGAAGGGCATGTCCAGTACCTTTGCTTGGACCTCCTGGCAGAAATGTGCATCCTTCATCCAGCCTTGGTGGCCAAGGCATACACCGTTCCCATTTGCCAGAACCCTTTGTCAGCGACATCCAATGCCACTGACGGCGTGATCAGATGCTACCCGCCCTCCCCCCAAACCCCATTCCTGGAAGAGATCAATTGCCTCCATCTTCTTATCGTCAGGCAGGTGTGATGCTGGAAATGCATCAGAGGGACAGGGCCTCTGAATCCTTGTCCTTTACTGCTTTTTATCGTGTGTTCTGTCATGTTTTCTGCCCAGGAGTCCATGTGGGACTCCTGGCAGTGCAGCTCTCTCTTTTGGTTTGGTGAACAGACCCATGGGATACCCTTATGGCACCCATGGGTAGGGGTACAACCCTGTGCCCCTAGTGTATGTTTTTGGGCACCTGTGGGTGGCCCACAGAGCAGGGTATGGGCTGGTGGCAGCTCCATGCTGAATTTGACAGTTGCTCTGGGTGTCCTCCATTTTGGGATACCCAGGCCCTGCCATTGGGATCAGTTGATTCCTGATAGGAAACAAGATGGCCCCTGTGGCCTCTTGCTTTCTATTGCCCGTTACCTTGTTTCCCAAAGTCCTGGGAAGCCCTGACTCTGTCCCTTCCCCCTGACTGGCTGTTGGGTGGAAGTTCCATAAATGGTGTTGTTGTGAAGGCCCAGCTAGACTGACTGGAGCCTTCCCAGTGACTATGTTGTGGGTACCTCCTGTGGGTGGGACCTGGGTGAATGGAGTGTGTGACCAATATACACTCCTTGTTGTGGTTGTCTGGTTTCTGGCATGAGAGACAAAGACAGCCCTGCCCGAAACTGGCCTGAATGCAGTGTGTAGTGTTGAATGGCTGGGTACTTGTCCCAATCCACATTCCTTGTTGTGAGTGTCTGAAAGGGAGGAGTGTGGCCTGAATGCACTGTGTGCCTGATTGGCTGACTGACTGCATGAATGCCCTTCTGTATGATTGGCTGCTGAGTGTGTGCCAGCAGTGTGGATGAGAGACAGAATGGTATATCTGGGGACCTCTCACCACTGGTAATTGGTTCAGAAGCGTTCTGGAGTTGAGTCTCCACTCTAAGAGTAACTGGAACTGCTGATCCTCGACGCCCAGCTGGAAGAAGAACACTTGCTGTTGCATTTGCTTCGACCGATCCGAAGGCTGCCGAAATCGTCGAAGACTGACCCGAGAGAGGACCTGGTAAGGCGCCCTCTTCCCGTGCTCCGAGGGACCATCGAGCACCGCTCCATCTTCGCCGAAGCGCCCTGGAAGACAGCCCCTCGAAAGGCTGCCGACCCGAGACGGGACCGCCAAGGAGTTCGAAGTGAAGCACCCGGACATCGCCGCCGTCGAAGTCCATTGCCGTCGACCAGGGTTCGCAAGTTTGTGTAACCGCTGGAGGCCCGTCGAAGTTGTGTTGCCCAGCCGTGAGAACCACTTGACGCCGTGCCGCCGACGACCGGAGCCGTCCGCTCCTTGCCTAAGAACATTTGAATCGAAGGACTCCCTCGTCCGCACCGTCGACCGCTTTATCCTGCCGGAGAAAGTAGAGGACGACCAACGCGCCGAGGAGAGACCTACCGGTGGGTTTCCCGCCACCCGAAGACCTCAAAGACTCGAACGACTCGACGCCCTTGCTGGGCCTCCGTCTCCACAATCTTTGCGGTCCAGAACTATTGTCACCGAGGTGCCCCGCACGCCTCTGCCTTGCAGGACGCCGACGCTCCGACGCCGACGAGCACCGTTCGGACGAAGCTGCCGCCTCATCGACGCCGTTCTACCCTGTTTGTCGACGGACTTTCGATGCCCCGTGTCTCCCACTTGAAAGGGAAGGCATTCAAGAAGGGCCGTCGATTCCCCGCCGCCGAACGCAGAGTTCCTCGACGCTTCTCGACGATCCGTGACTCCCGCTTGAAAGGGGGTCGCTCAAGAAGGATCTGTAGACGACTCTTCGAAGAACTCGACTCCACCAGGTACATTGGGGGGGTAAAAACATTATAGGAGGGAATAAGACTTACAGAACAATATATGGACTGGGCTTGTGCAACCTTTATTTTACAGGTTGCCCAGGTGGGGGGATCTCCACACAGAACTGTGTCTAGTGGTAGGGGCCAGTATTCTGCCTATTGCTCAACCATCTTATTTTTTTTCCCTCTCTCTATTGCTGGTTTCACTCTATTGATCTGTGTTACAGTATTGTTGATGCACTTTAATAAGATCTAATACAAAGGGTGGTACCACTTTAGAATTGTATATATTTGCCATTGTTGATTTTCCTAAGTACAAAGTGAGTTATTATGATAAGTGTACATAACCTTGAATATTGATTATATAAAGACTGTGTTCTAACCAATACAGTGTGTGGACATTCCTTTGTGGGGGCTTGGGGACTACACTGTACTTAAGAACCAGCCTGCATCACCTCCTGAGAAGCTAGGCCTTGATTGCTCGTCCATTGCTACCGTAATAGAGAATCTTGGCTGGGGTCTTCTGTGCCTCTCTTCTACCATATAGAGAGCAGAAGTACAGACACCCCCCACCGGTCCTTTACAGCAGGAACTCCAAAATCAGCCCCAGTTTATACCATAGTTCCCTGTCGCACCAGGCTAGGATCGCCAGTGCGTTGGCAGTTTTGATGGTGGGGGCCGTAGTGTAAATCACCTTCCTTCCCATGTCGTCCGCCTCTTCCCCTCGCTGTCTGGAGGGACCGAAGATGACTAGGACGGACTGGCCGACCATTTCCTCGCAGCCACCGATACCATCAAATCCAGCGATGGCTGGTGACCTCAGGCACTTGGGTGCGGCGTCTGGTATCCAAAACTTCTTTTCCATCCTATCCCTTTTGGCTGGGTTCCTTCATGAGGGCCAGGCCCTCTTCCCAAAAGTCATCCAGAAGGGGTACCACCATGATAGTCTTTATCTTGGCCTTGCGCCTCTGGTACAAGACGCCCTCCTTCTTAATCTCCTTGGGCACTAGCTGGAATAGCTCGGAGGCTCTGGCGATCATGGAGTTGAAAGATCCCACTTCACCCGGTGGAGACACCCTATGTGGAGCAGCCAAATGTGGGGATTCGCCATCCGCTGCGACAAGATCCTCGTCATCCTCCGTCCTCATGGCATATCCATCCCAGTAACTGTGTCTGGGTCAGCTGGGGGAGAAGGGACCAGATGTGGCGGTGGAGGTTGGAATGGCAGCATCGGATGACGGTTACTTTTCTTCAATGGAGGCTGATTGGGGACCTGGGCAACCGTAACAGAGCCGGAGGCATTCTCAACTGGATCTCCGATACCAAGGTGTGAAATCGACAGAATATCCAAGGAAATGTCTCTTGACTGAGACGGTAGAACAGGAGACCTCGGCCCTGTGCAGAAATCGCCCTCCTCTTACGCCCTCTTGGACCGTGTGTAAGGATTCCTGGTCATCATCCGGGGACGAGACTTCCATGACTTGGGCAACGGCCTGGGGGGGCTGTTTCGGGGGCCTCTTCGCCCCTACCTTTTCCCCCCCTGGGAGTCTTGAACCACAGCTTGAGCCGGTCCCCCCCCCCCCCTACTGGTGTGCCATCAGACTTTGCCAAAGTTACTACGGCTGTGTCGAGCCGTGGGGGTCGGGACAACTGAGCTGCAGGGGCTACCTTAACCCGTCAACAAGGTCTTAGCCGGAGCCGAAGGGGCCTGCTTGGGCTGCTCCCCTTTCTCCTCTGTCCGCGTCTTCTCGGATTTCTCAAAAAGTTTAGCCGGGGTAGATTACTTTCTTTTCGAGGAGTAACTTGATTGCCGGCCGGTCCGATGGTGAGGCATGACCCTGCTTGTTGCATTGGCCTGCTTGTTGCATGGGCCCGAGGCCTTGGCATTGAGCCACGCCGCCAGTCTACTTTGCTTGTCCCTCATCCTCTTCATGGAGAACCCAAGGCAAATTTCACACTCCACCTCCTTGTGGTCAGGGTGCAGGCAGTAAAGGCATTGCAGGTGCTTGTCCTCCACAAACACATTCCGTAGCCCACATTTGGTACAGGGCTTGAAGAGGGAGCTTTTGTCCTTCTCGGTTATGGTCGGAGGGTGCTAACAAGGCCTGATGGCCTTCTAGAATCTTTGACCATCTTTGCCCTTGTGGGGTGCTAAAATTCACTGACAACGGGTCCCCGCTGTCAGCAGATCGAGAAGAGAGCACATTTTCTTTTTTTTTTTAAGAAACAAAAATAACTTATTGTCGAAAACCATGAAAAAATGTGCAAACTCAAGGACTCCCAACGGTTACCAGACATTTGATCCAAAAAAATTGGTCGACCAGTGTAAAGGACCGGTGGGGGGTGTCTGTACTTCTGCTCTCTATATGGTAGAAGAGAGGCACAGAAGACCCCAGCCAAGATTCTCTATTACGGTAGCAATGGACGAGCAATCAAGGCCTAGCTTCTCCGGAGGTGATGCAGGCTGGTTCTTAAGTACAGTGTAGTCCCCAAGCCCCCACAAAGGAATGTCCACACACTGTATTGGTTAGAACACAGTCTTTATATAATCAATATTCAAGGTTATGTACACTTATCATAATAACTCACTTTGTACTTAGGAAAATCAACAATGGCAAATATATACAATTCTAAAGTGGTACCACCCTTTGTATTAGAGCTCATTAAAGTGCATCAACAATACTGTAACAATGTCACACAGATCAATAGAGTGAAACCAGCAATAGAGAGGAGAGAAAATAAGATGGTTGAACAATAGGCAGAATACTGGCCCCTACCACTAGACACAGTTCTGTGTGGAGATCCCCCCCACCTGGGCAACCTGTAAAATAAAGCTATAGCACAAGCCCAGTCCACATATTTTTCTGTAAGTCTTATTCCCTCCTATAATGTTTTTACCCCCCCAATGTACCTGGTGGAGTCGAGTTCTTCGAAGGGGCGTCGACAGATCCTTCTTGAGCGACCCCCTTTCAAGCGGGAGTCACGGATCGTCGAGAGGCGTCGAGAAGCATCGAGGAACTCGGGGTTCGGCGGCGGAGAATCGACGGCCCTTCTTGAAGGCCTTCCCTTTCAAGCGGGAGACACGGGGCATCGAACGTCCGTCGACAAACAGGGTAGAACAGCGTCGATGAGGCGGCAGCTTCGTCCGAGCGGTGCTCGTCGGCGTCGGAGCGTCGGCGTCCTGCAAGGCAGAGGCGTGCGGGGCACCTCGGTGACAATAGTTCTGGACCGCAAAGATTGTGGAGACGGAGGCCCAGCAAGGGCGTCGAGTCGTTCGAGTCTTTGAGGTCTTCGGGTGGCGGGAAACCCACCGGCATGTCTCTCATCGGCGCGTTGGTCGTCCTCGACTTTCTCCGACCGGAGCGGACGGCTCCGGTCGTCGGCGGCACGGCGTCAAGTGGTTCCCACGGCTGGGCAACACAACTTCGACGGGCTTCCAGCGGTTACACAAACCTGCGAACCCTGGTCGACGGCAATGGACTTCGACGGCGGTGATGTCCGGGTGCTTCACTTCGATCTCCTCGGCGGTGCCGTCTCGGGTCAGCAGCCTTTCGAGGGTCTGTCTTCCAGGGCGCTTCGGCGAAGATGGAGCGGTGCTCGATGGTCCCTCGGAGCACGGGAAGAGGGCACCTTACCAGGTCCTCTCTCGGGTCAGTCTTCGACGATTTCGGCAGCCTTCGGATCGGTCGAAGCAAATGCAACAGCAAGTGTTCTTCTTCCAGCTGGACGTCGAGGATCAGCAGTTCCAGTTACTCTTAGAGTGGAGACTCAACTCCAGAACGCTTCTGAACCCTTCTGAACCCTTCTGAACCAACTACCAGTGGTGAGAGGTCCCCAGATATACTATTCTGTCTCTCATCCACACTGCTGGCACACACTCAGCAGCCAATCATACAGAAGGGCATTCATGCAGTCAGTCAATCAGGCACACAGTGCATTCAGGCCACACTCCTCCCTTTCAGACACTCACAACAAGGAATGTGGATTGGGACAAGTACCCAGCCATTCAACACTACACACTGCATTCAGGCCAGTTTCGGGCAGGGCTATCTCAGTCTTTGTCTCTCATGCCAGAAACCAGACAACCACAACAAGGAGTGTATATTGGTCACACACTCCATTCACCCAGGTCCCACCCACAGGAGGTACCCACAACATACAGTCACTGGGAAGGCTCCGGTCAGTCTAGCTGGGCCTCCACAACAACACCATATATGGAACTTCCACCCAACAGCCAGTCAGGGGGAAGGGACAGAGTCAGGGCTTCCCAGGACTTTGGGAAACAAGGTAACGGGCAATAGAAAGCAAGAGGCCACAGGGGCCATCTTGTTTCCTATCAGGAATCAACTGATCCCAATGGCAGGGCCTGGGTATCCCAAAATGGAGGACATCCAGAACACCTGTCAAATTCAGCATGGAGCTGCCACCAGCCCATACCCTGCTCTGTGGGCCACCCACAGGTGCCCAAAAACATACACTAGGGGCACAGGGTTGTACCCCTACCCATGGGTGCCATAAGGGTATCCCATGGGTCTGTTCACCAAACCAAAAGAGAGCTGCACTGCCAGGAGTCCCACATGGACTCCTGGGCAGAAAACATGACAGAACACACGATAAAAAGCAGTAAAGGACAAGGATTCAGAGGCCCTGTCCCTCTGATGCATTTCCAGCATCACAACCAGACAAATGGTCGAACCAATTTGGTCGAAAACCAAATGGTCCATTTTTTTTTTTAATTTTTTTTGGGGGGGGGGGGGTCCCCCCAATCCCCTTTTTTTCTAAAAACCCCTTTTTTTAAAAAACGAACCCCCGAAAAATAAATATATAATTAAAAAAATGAATTCGACCATTTGGTTTTCGACCAAATTGCGTCGACCAAATGTCATTCGACCAGTTTTAATTCGACCAAATGACTGGACACCCTCCCAACACGGAAGTGTGGTAAAAATCTGAAGCTGGCTGCCAGAGGAGGGGCTTAGAGAAAAGGCCTGTCATTGGATGGGAGCAGTATGACCCAGAGGACAGTGACTGGTTTCAAGGAGAAAGTGTGTTTGTAAGTGAAAGTGAAACTGTTTTCTTTTACAGTGGATTCCAGCCTGGCGACAGGGAATATTCATGGGCATGTGAATCCATGCTGGAGAAGGGCGAGAACCCACAACATCATTGTAAAGAGCCTTGAACATAATTGCTGTGGTCAGTCCCCATATATCCCACAAACACATGCAACTTTACACCTGAGGGAGGAGGAATAAAAACCCTTTATGGGGAGGCCTTGTTCTCCAAGGGGGAGTCACCCACAGCATGATCCTGCTTGCCCTGTCCCCTAGGGGGTGTTCAGCATAGCGGCCTCACCTTTTTAGTCCAAAAGGGGTTCCCCCTTGGGGAGAACGAACACATTCCTTAGATGTGCCCAAGGATTTAGAACAAAGGTTTCAGCAACCAGCAAATCAGGCTGAAAAACCACCCCGGTCAACCAGCACAGGAAATGTAGTGGCCTTCCCATGTCGAAGAACAGATCCAGACAAGTTCAAATCTCAATAGTGAGTGCCACCTGGGGCTACAAAAATAAAATAAATAAAACACGTGTGCACAATTTAGCCCCTAAAGCAAAATGACCAAGAGTCAAACTTAGAAAAACCATTTAGTCCAACAAAGGCAACTATAAAAGTATGTTGGGCTACTAATGCGATAAATCGGCTTGCACAGCTGGAGAAGTGAAATATTACCTTCCACCAGCCAACCCCCAAAAACCAATGTAAAGCACACTAGTGCACAAAGGGGGCACTGGGCCTGGGAACCTTGCACATGACAACATGCTCCTACGGAGTGAAAGTGGGATTTAGCAGCAGTGGGGAATTCTGCTGAAATCCCTGGACCACCAAAAGAAAATTAGAAACCCCAATAAACAAAAGGTGAAGTTCCCCTAAAAACACTGCAGAAGCCCCAAAAATTGTATTTTGACACAACACAAGTCTTTGTAGTAGAGAAATTGTACGACTTCAAGAACTCTTAATTTGTGCTGGTTTATGTAGGCATACTTTTTCATCTTGTACTTGCTAACATTGAGAGAATGCTATTCTATCTTTCAGTGCAGAGACAATTAAATCCCTCCAAGACGTCTGAATTTGGTTTGTGCAATTACTATTGTTAGGCAAGATTGTATATAGTAACCCTGTGGGAGATTACAACAGCCGTGTCCTTTGGTATACTACACAAGTTGGTAGAGTGACTGAGTAGCCAGGTTCATCTGAAGAGGGTGAGCTGTAGGGATGCAACAGAGTTTCACAGTGACAAGTATCCAAATAACACTTCTACTCAAGGTTTCTTGATAAAATAATTATTTATTAATTTAACAGTCTGTTTTAAAATAAGCCTTCTTTAGAAGGGAGCAATTGGTAACAATAATGCTTCAAAATACACTAATTCAGTTCAGTAAAGTCAGACAATCCCATTTGGGGTGGGACACAAAATGTCCTACACTCTCAGGAGACTTCAATAGCTAGGACACTTATCCTTTAACTGTAATACTGAGATTGCGGCAAAAAGGAAACGGTTAGGGAAGGAAAGGAACAAGTTACTTACCTGTAACTGTTGTTCTCCAGCATGGGTCTGGCATGGATTCACATGCTCATGAATATTCCCCGTCGTCAAGCCGGGAATCCTCGGTAAAGAAAAAAATCAGTATCAGTTTCGTTTCTGACCTGTCTTTCTTAGTAGTAACCAATCACTGATCTCTGGGTCATACTGCCCCCAGCCAATGACTGCCCTCTCCCTAAACCCTACCTCTGGCAGCCATCCTCAGATTTGGTAGCACGCCAAGTGGCAGTATAACCAAGTGAAGAGCCGCAGAGGGGAAGGAGGGAGGGTTCGCATGTGAATCCATGCCAGACCCATGCTGGAGAACAACAGTTACAGGTAAGTAACTTGTTCCTTCTCCAGCATGGGGTCTGGCATGGATTCACATGCTCATGAATAAAAGAATACATAGCAGTATACACATGCACAACCACGGGAGGTGGCAACAGGCTCAACATTAAGCATCTCTTACCTCCTCACCAGGCTCACCTTAAGCAAACAGGTTGTGCAGCACTGCTTGGCCGACCCTGGACTCCTCCCTGGAGTCCCGATCGACGCAGTAGAATCTTGTGAAGGTGCGCGTCGACCTCCACGTAGCAGCCCTGCAAATGTCCAGCAGGGGCACACCAGACAGGAACGCCGTGGTAGCAGCGATCACTCTGGTCGAATGGGCTCTCGGATGGCCGGGCAGCAGTCGGTTTGCCAACCGGTGACAATGCATGATGCAGCCGGAGAGCCAACTAGAAATGGAAGTCTTCAAGAGAGCCTTCCCTTGATTCACAGACCCAAAGTTCACGAATAGCTGTGACGTCTTCCGAAAACTCTGCATTCCATGTAGAACTTGAGCGCTCCAGCTACATCCAGCGATTGCAAAGTCCTCTCGGTCGGCGTCGAAGGCGACGGGAAGAAAACTGGTAACACCAAGGGCTCGTTGAGGTGGAAGTCCAACGGCACCTTGGGCATGAAGCAGGGGTGCGTCCTAAGCACTACCCTTCTGTCATGAAAAGTCAAGTATGGAGGCTTGCAAGATAGGGCCTGAATCTCTCCCACTCGTCGTGCAGAGGTGATGGCCACGAGGAACACTGTCTTACATGACAGGAAACTTCAAGGGCGCCGAATGCATACGCTTGAATGGGGCTCCCATGAGCCTGGTCAGCACCACATTAAGTTCCCACGCCGGGGCAGGAGCCTTCACCGGCGGGAATGATCAGAATAGTCCCTTCATATATTCCTTTACCAGGCGATGAGAACACAAGGACGCCCGTCCCGTAGTCCTGGTATATCGGGAGATGGCAGCCAGATGTATTTATGGAGACGTGAGCCAGTCCAGCTTTGGCCAGCGACAGTAAGTACGGCAGCACTTGAGGGGCTGTAATCCACAGAGGGTTCATCTTCTGTGCACGGCAACAGACAGAGAACCTCTTCGATTTATGACTGTAACACTTGAGAGTTGAGGACGCCCTGGCCTTTGCAAGAACCTCTCTGCAATCAGCCGGGATATCGTACCCTCCAAACTCTAGTGCTGCAGGAGCCAGGCCTGCAAGTTCAGCGACTGTGGGCCGTGGTGTAGAATGGCGCCTCCTTCTCTGGAGAGAAGATCCGCGTCCGCCAGCAGCCTGACTGGTGGGGACGTTGACAAGTCCAGAAGGTCCGGGGACCAGACCTGCCTCGGCCACGCCGGTGTGACGAGGATCATCCTGCACCGGACTTCTTGAGCTGGCTGAAGAGGCGGAACAGCAACGGCAATGGAGGGAACGCGTTTAGAAACAGGCCGTCCCAAGGGAACGAGAAAGCATCGCCCATGCTCCTCGGCTGTGGGAACCTGCTGGCGAACCTCTGGCACTTGGAGTTCGTCGCCGTCGCAAACAGGTCGATCTGGGGTTTGCCCCATCATTGGAAGAGTCGATCCACTTGATCCTGGCGCAGTTTCCACTCGTGGCACGAGCGCAGCTCCCTGCTGAGTGAGTCGGCGATGGTGTTTTTTTATTCCTGCCAGGTGGAAGGGAACCAGAAACATCCCCTGGGCGATAGCCCAGTGCCACAGATCCTGGGCCTCCTTGGATAGGGCTGGGGATCTGTTGCCTCCCTACTTCCGTATGTAGAACATTGTGGTGGTGTTGTCGGTGAAGATCCTCACCACTTTGTCCTTGAGGGACGGGAGGAACGACTTGAGCGCCCAGAACACTGCACGGCGCTCCAAGATGTTGATGTGAAGAGACCTCTCCTCCGGGAGCCAAAGGCCTCTTATGTGGAGATCTCCGGTGTGGGCCCCCAACCCTCCAGAGAGGCGTCAGTAGTCACAGTCTCCTGAAACGCCGGGGTTTGAAAGTCTGTGCCCGTCGTGAGGTAAGCCGGGGTGCCCCACCATAGGATCGCCCGACGGAACTCCTCGTCGAGGGGGATGCTGTCCTCGAAGCATCCCCCCGCATGAAACCAGCGGGCGTCGAGGAACTCTTGTAGCGGACGCATCCGAAGTCTGCAGAGGGGTACAAGGTAGATGTATGAGGACATCATCCCGAGAAGGGACTTGATGGACCTCACCCTGGCCCCGTCCGTGGCTAACAGTCGCTGTACCTTGCCCAGGATGGTTTTGGTCCTCTCCTCTGAAGGGGAGGCCAATTGCTCTAGTGTATCGAGCTTCACCCCCAAAAACCGTGCTACTTGCGACGGAACCAGGTGGGATTTAGGGCAGTTGATGGAGAACCCCAGCTCTGTGAGCAACCTGACGGTCCTCGCCGTATCATCAACGGAGAGTTCCCTTGACCTTGCCCAGATTAGCCAGTTGTCCAGGTAGGGGTAGATGTGGATCCCCTGCAGGCGCAGCTGCGCTGCCACTGGTGCCAGGCACTTGGTGAAAAAACCCTTGGTGCCGACTTTAATCCGAACGCTAGGGCTCTGAATTGGTAGTGGCATCCTTGAACCACGAACCTGAGGAACTTCCTGTGCCTTTTTAGAATGGGGATGTGGAAGTAAGCATCCTCCAGGTCCAGCGACGATAGGAAATCGCCTTCCTCCAGCTGTCCCAGTACGTGCTGGAGGGTGACCATCCTGAATTTCTGCGCCTTGATGTATTTGTTTTACCGATACAGGTCTAGGATGGGGCGCCAACCGCCTGTCTTCTTCCTGACGAGGAAGTACCTTCAGTATACTCCAGAGCCCTGGAGCCTCCTGGGAACAAGCTCGATGACACCTTTCTTGAGCATCGCCTTTACCTCCAACAGCAGTTGAGGGACGCGATTCTCCTTCCTGGCCACGGGAGGAATGCGAGGGCACTTCTTTAGGAATTCCAGCGAGTGCCCGTTGGCCAGGGTGTCCAACACCCAAAGATCGGTGGAGATGGACTCCCACACCCTGACGAACTTCGTCAGTTGGCCTCCCACTGGGGTGCTTCAGTGGGGGCCCGACCACCCGGCCGGGTCAGTCTTGCTTGGAAGCGGTCTTGCCGCCTTGGTCACCTTGGCGACGATGGCCGGAACCCCCTTGCTTGCCGCGACCTCTGCAGGCCTCCTGGGAAGAGGAGCGGGCTGCCTGGTGGTAGGTGGAGGAGCCACCGCTGGATCCTTTGGAGGCACCCTGTCTGCCTCCAGAGCTCCGAAAGGGCCGTCGCTGCTGAAGCACCCCAAGGGCCGTCTCCGAGTCAGTCTTGATACTCATCCACCGCCTTACCAGAGGTTGTTGCCGTCGAACGGCATGTCCAACACTCTGGTCTGGACATCCTGGCGAAAGTCTGTCATCTTGAGCCATCCTCGTCGTCTGAGGCAAACTCCGTTGCCCAGTTGGCGAAATTCGGTATCGGCAAGGTCCGTTGCCACCGTAATGGCGTGATCCAACGCCACCTCGCCCTCCTGCAAAATTTCTAGGGCCTCTGCCCTTTTGTCATCAGGCAGGAAATCTAGCAGGGGAGCTATCTTGAACCAGAGCTCCCTGCCATAGCGGGCCACGATCACTAAGGCATTGGCCGCCTTAATCGTAGTCGTCGCCGACGAGATGACTCGTCGTCCCATAGAGTCCAACTTCTTACCCTCGCTGTCCGGCGGGGAAGTGGAAGTTGAAGCCGCTGCGCCCGCTGCCTTCTTCTTAGCCGCTGCCGAGACGACCGAGTCCGGCGTGGGCTGGGCCCTGAGGAACAAGGGGGTAGCATCGGGGACTCTGTACCTCTTCTCGTACCTGTCCCTCTTGGCGGGTGTCGTGGCAGGGTTCTTGAGGACAGCAAGCCCCTCGTCCCAGATGTCGTCGATTAAAGGCACCGCGAGGACCGTCTTCCTCTTAGCCTCTCGTTGTTGGTACAGAAACCCCTCCTTTTTCTCTTCTTCAGGGCAGAGCTGGAAGAGCTCGGATGCCCTAGTTATCATGGCGTGGAAAGAGCCAACCTCGTCGGCTGGGGACGCCCGCGTGGAGGTGACGACGGGATGTCTTTCATCGCCGCCTTCATCGTCCGTCCCCGTATCCTCCCGGCGAGGGGGATGAGGGGTCCACCGGCCTCGCGGGCACGAAGGGCGGAGAGGGGTGGACTCTCCTCCACTTGTTCGGAGGGTTTCCCGCCGGGCCTGGATCCTCCATCGGGGTCTGTGGTAACCTCGTCCTTATCTCGGTAAATAAGGATTGGATCACCAACAAAATGGCCGCCGAGCTATCCTGGGGCTCGGGCAATGGCTGCGACGGACGGGATGGCCGCTCCACTGGGCCCTGTTCGTCGTCCTCGTCGCTATCTTCGGTCACGTCAGCATGGACCGTCCCCTGGGATCGAACCTTCTCGAACCTCTCGTTGAGGTTTATGAACCTCTCGTTGAGGCCTTTCACGGTTTCCACCGGATCCTCCTCGGAGGCTGAATCCGAGTCGTAATGGCCACCGCCCCCCCCCCCCTCTTTTTCCGCCAGGGTCTTCACGATGGTCTGGAAAGAGGATTCCCTCCGCGGCGGCGGGGAAACTCTGGGCCCCGAGGCCGCCTCCACTGGCATAGCCTCTGCCGGCTTCGCCAGGGCCGCTGCGACAACCTCGATAGAGGCCTTTTCCGGGTGGATCAAGGCCCTCACCACCTTAGGTGCGTCCTGGGCCTTCGCTTTGGGGGGAGGGTCATCACCTCGCTCCCCCTCGGCTCCCTTCGAGATCAACCGGGGCCTCTCCAGAAGCTTACCCGGGTTCTCAGACTTCCTCTTCCCCGAACCAGAGCACTGGCTCGTGGTTGATCGTGCCGGGGAAGTCGCACCCTGCCTGGCAGCCGAGGAGCCCGACCTTTCGGAGCTCCCGGTGCCCGCGGACTTGCGGTGCTTGACCTTCTGTTGGGCCCCCGTCGCCGGGGCGCCCTCACAGGACTTAGAAGACCGCTCAGACTTTTTCTTTGCCTTCTCACCTGCTGTGCCCTTCTCCAGCCAGGTGGCGAAGCGGGAACGACGATCTTGCTTGGTCCGTTCCGACAGGTTCTTGCAGAACGCACAGTCCTTCTCCACGTGCATCTTGTCCACATGAAGGCAGTAGAGACATCTCGAATGCTCGTCCTCCTTGAAAACATTTTGCAATCCGCATCCTGGGCAGCTCCTGAACAGCTTGGATCCGGGCGTCGAGCTTCCCTTGTCCTGGGCCATGTCCATTGAGGTAGGCCACAGATATTCTGGAATCCTCCAAGAAGCGTAACTCGACGAAAACTTCACCCTTGAGGGGCGTAGAAGAATTCCAAAACGGGTCCCCGTTATCGGAAGTAGAAACGGTGGAGCTTGCGGCTCAATTAACCGAAAAATCTCCTGAAAAAGCACGAAAACGCAGTAAAAGCTCAAGAGCTAAAAACACGGACTCCCAACACTTGAACGTGCAGTAAAAATCTGAGGATGGCTGCCAGGGGAGGGGCTTAGGGAGAGGGCAGTCATTGGCTGGGGGCAGTATGACCCAGAGATCAGTGCTTGGTTACTACTAAGAAAGACAGATCAGAAACAGAACCGATACTGATTTTTTCTTTACCAAGGATTCCCTGGCCCGACGACGGGGAATATTCATGAGCATGTGAATCCATGCCAGACCCCATACTGGAGAATGGTGCGACGGTTCAAATAGGCGTTGCTAGGTACCTGTGGTCCGTAGAGGGTGGAGAGTCTAGCGCGAAGCCTAGAGTTTCTATGGAGAGTCGGGCAGGGTACATGTTTAAATTGGTCCATAGTTACAAGTATTAATTGTAACAACAGCAGCAGTGGGGCGTATGTTCATAGAGTTGTGCTAAAATGCATTCTGCTGGAGTAGAGGATGTTATACTAAATACTGTGATGTATAGACAGGTAGGCTGAGAATTCAGGATCCCAGGGGTGGCACAGTAGGCGTTGGTAACTGTGAAGCTATTGGCCGGCACAGTGCACAATACATTAGATGTTCACCTGGTATTGAAGGCAGTTCAGGTAGTAATGTACTAATGGGTTAGGTGCGACTATCAATTACATGCTATGTAGTGGCAGGCTAAATACAACTATCAAATTACAGTGTAGTGGCAGGCTAAAAGCAACAACTAAAGAAACTGAAGAACACATTGTAGTGGCCAGCTAAACGCAACTATCAATGGCAGTGCACTTTCAAATGGCTAAATGCATGTGCAACTGTAGGGCAATACAGATGATGCAGAAGGTTGCTGGGTATAGATAGCATGTGGCAAACTTGGGAACAGTTATCAAATATTACTGCAAATGGGACAGATGGTAACAGCTGCAGGTTACAGGCGCTCAATGAACACATGTAGGTTACCTCTATGGAGTAGAGTCCGGCGTCGGAGCACCAGTGAAGTCTGTTGTGCTGCGAGGGCGATGTCCATGCTCTGGATGATCTGGGTGGGTTCAGGGGCCAGAGGAACAAGGGCAAGTAGGGCAGTAAGCAGGACTAGTGGCGATAGGGCTTAGTGTCCTAGTGCAGGCCTGCAGCTCGGTCAGCTCAGTCAGGATCTGAGCCTTTTCCCCAGAGCCTTCTCTCGGGAGCCGGCTCTCGCCTACCGGAGATCCGCTAGGCTACTTGGCAGTAAGGGGAGACAATCAGAGGACAGCAGCTGAAGCCTCACAAGGGTGAAGAACTGGAGGCCCTGCCGTCGGCCATCTTGGAAAGGCTTGTCGCCTCATGGCTTTCCATAGGTGGCAATGGCATCTGGTGGGGAAGGAGGCGCTCAGCTCCTTTTCGTTGGATGGTGCCTGGGTGAGTCCTTGTGCCAAAAAAAAATATAATGCCGATTTCGGCAATTTTTAAAAGCACTCACGGGGTGCTGTGGCCAAGTGGATCAAGGATGTCCTGTCTTGCCTGCACATCTCGGCAAGAAGAGGGGGTGAGAGGGTTTCTCCTAGTGCGGAGGAGCAGGACCAGAGCTCCTACTCTAGTAACGACGTCCTGTGGGTTCATTGTGAAAAGGGAAAGATGGATACCATGTCTCACCTAAAGATGTCCTCTCCACTCCCAAAATTCCCTCCTCCCAGGTGATCCTCCCTCGCATAACCACCCTCAGGGTCAGGATCCAAAAGCAATGGCCTTTCCATGGCCACCTGAGAGGAGGATCCAGGCGGAATAAGAAGTGAAGACGCCCTTGAGTTCCTCATACCACTAAGATATCTCTGCCAGCTTCACTAAAGACTGCAGGGCCTGAGGTTGTCACAGGATATCCATCATTTATTGGCTGAATATTTCTCATTCCTGCGGGGTGGGGAATGTAACCTGTGTAAGAGGAGAGTCATCTGAGGTGTTCCTAGAACAGGAGCAGTGATTTTGCTTCTTGGAGGAAGAGGAAGAATGATGTCCGGAAGAGTAGAGTCGATGGAGGAGCTGGGCCTCTTCCTATTTTATTATCCTAGCAGATCGGCTCCTCCACTAGCTCCTTGACCACAGTCTTCTTGATCTCCCAGAGTGTGGACTTTGAAAGGGTTCTCTTACACCTCAGGTTGTGGTAGAAAGTGAAAGGTTTGCCAGCATGCTCCCGAAGGACCTTCAGGTGCATCGATTGAATGGCAGATGCTGCAATCCTGTGTATCCTCGACTTCACAAACGCAGTTGAAGCATACCCTATGAAGATCTGGCACTGAAATTTGCCACCCAGAGTTGAGCAGGGTTTGCAACTCGAGGCTTTCAGGGAGTTTGGTATGACACAGTAAACAATTTAGCAAAGCCAAGTGGTGTTCATGAGCGTAACAAGGGCATAACAAAAAGGTACATAGTTCATGGGGAGTGGCAGCTCCATACACACTGGCCCAGATGTCAAGTACAGTGTAGAGGTGTGCATGGGTGCAGGCAGATCTGACAGAGTCGTGCCCCTTAGTGGTGGAGAGAGTTTCCAAAGACTGCAGGCACTGAAAAGCGAACATCAAAGATGAGGAATATCCGACAGGAAGGAATGGGCTTGATGCACATGTATGCTTTGAGCATCTAAGAAAAACCCTTTGGCATAGTTGGTCCATATTTCTAGGTGAACTAAAACCTAGAGACCAGATCAATCCTCCTCCGCAAATAGTTCTAAACTCTCACCCCCAGTCTGCCTGCAGACCATTCTGTGTGTTATGGGTGAAGTGTGTGTGTGTGTATTGCAAGACTATCTCGGTCTAGGCTGACTAGCTGTGTAACACTCAGCAACCTCACAGTAATTCCAGAGAATGACTTGGCCGTCATAGCTGTGCCTTTTGTGTGAACATGACCTGTAAAAATGTGGATTAATGTATTTCTGTGAAAATTATCTGTCAACCTATCCTGATGGGGAACTCAAACAAGCCTAGTGCAGATTATTACAACTAACCCACTGATCGCAATGCAATTAGGTGGAATGGTCTGCTAAGCATTTTATATACAAGGTCTCTTCCTTTCTAATACAGGCAAGTATTTGCTTGGTTTTTTGGGTGGGATTTCAGGTGGTGTGGAGTTAATCCTGTGCACCAATATCAAATTATACCATTATTGCCAATAGGTTCACAGCCTCAAGGGCCAATGTTGCTTATTTACGCTCATAGCAAGAACACACTATTAGCTCTACTGTTTTGGTCAGGGCATAAATGAAACAAATACACCAGAGGAATAGGGGACACAAATGCTGAAAAATATAGCACTAAAACTTACTGGTTACTTTGAGGGAACTCTAAAAGGTGCTTCATGGTAACAAACTGGTGGTTCAATGTTTCAACTGGAGTGATCCTTAGTTCAGCATCAATCAATAACATTTTTCCCAGCAGGCTAACAAATTCTCTTCTATCTGCCTTCTCTGCCAATGAGTCACTTCCATCTAAATCCATCACCATGTTCACCTGCAGGAATAAAATATAGTCATGAAATGCCAACTTCAACAACAAATACAAAAATAACCTGTCAAGATGTGCTACAGTTTGGTTTTATTACACAGAACCATACATCATTACGGATATAAAGCCATGTCAGTTTAAAATCCTTGAAAAATGATCAGTGCAAGAGATTATCACATGACTTTTACTAACTGCCCTGTAGACTGCTAGCAAGAAAGCAAAAGAGTAGTTTAGAGTAAGTTGAAATGTAGTCCTTTAAATATAGATATAGCCTACAAATATGCATATATCTGCTAACAAAACCCTGTTCTACCCACAGAAAATCTGTATTTTTGAACACCCAAAAACCATCAGAACTAATAGTGCAGCAACCCCAATGGTAACCCACTGGCATCTGCAACACTCCCAGATAAACCACGTTTTAATAAAAAATTAAAATATTCAACTATTTTCCAACCTTCAGCCTATAACTGGTGTATGAAATCCAGGAACGTGCCCTGAGAATTTGCAGCACAGAAGCACCAACCTAGTACATAATCCACGTCAACACTATTATCAGGTTTTTGTCCAGGCTACCTTACTGAGGTGGCCACTCTTCGGGTGCCTGAATATGCCATGTGCATGCAGAATGGTGGCGTGGTCAGGTCAGTCTGCACTGCTGTTAAGCAAGCTTTATGGGTGAAATGAAGGTGTGTGCCAATGTGCAGCAGAGCTGAAAACAGAGTACAATCCTGCCCATAATGGTGTATTTAGTGACAGGGCAGCCCTCTCTGCCTGTTGTGAAAGACACAAAGAACCGACTGGTTTTATGCAGTGATTTGGTCTGGTCTGAAAAGAGCTTTACCGCCTTGCACACGAAGTCTATGAAGTGCTTTTCCGAATTTAATTTGGACATGGACATTTTGAAATTAATTTAGGTGAAATTCAAAAAACGCTGATTGTACTTGGTTTGCCTACCCTTCCTGTGATGGCAATGAGGAAAGCTATCTTATAGCTAACGTCCCTTAGGGAAGCTTTAGGCATTGGCCAAAATTGAGGGACCATTAATTTATGTAAAGCCATATTTATAATGGTTTCCTGGTGGAACCTAACAGCATCGCTATAGGAGGTTAAGGTGAACAAATTCTATGCCCTCAGGAGCCAAGCTGGCAAGTTCATAGTTGGTGTATTGGGGCGGGGGGGTCTTATCTGCTGATTTTGTTGGGTGAACAGGTTGTGTACTGGATGCAATTGGCTGGTGGTTGAATCGACAACGAGGAGAGCAGGATGCCACACTTATCTTGCTCACGTAGGAGAAATGATGATCGTCAAGCTCCCTAGCAGCAGTTTGTGAATCACTTTGTCGAGGAGGGAACCTGGGGAGTGAGGGTGTTGGCGGGATGTAAGCACATCTCCGTGAACGGATCCATAGTGTGTTGTAGAGGGACCCTGTTTGCGGGTATCTGGACTGTAACGTTGGGCATTTTGTTTTTTTAACTTTTTGCAATTAAGTCTAGACTTGTGTGTCCACATTTTGCAAAGATTGGTTGGAGTAGGATTATACGGACTTCCCACTGCGAGAAACCCGAGGGTATTCTCACTTCTTTTCTCCCAGGATCCTCTGCTCAGTTGGCCAGGTCACGGCCACTGCCTTCAGATCCAAACCCTGAGGGTGGACCAGTGCGAGAGGATCACCTGGGTAGAGGGACCTTCGGAGTGAGATACCCACGGGTGAGATGTGGTATTCCCCTTTGCCCAATTACCAAACATACTATTATTTCCCAACCCTAGCGAGATATTGTGACTCTTACCCGGTCTCCCCATCCCCAATTTCGAAAAGCACTGGGACGAAGAAGAGGAGGAACAGAGCTATGAAGATTTCCCATAGGAACCAATGTACCATGCATCCCTATGGGCAGTCTTCATCTTGTCCCACTAACGAGGACAGGCAGAACCAGGCCTCCCTTTTCAACCACCCACACCTGAAACTGGTGAAACATCCCTACCAGTATAAAAGGCAGAGCACAGGAACACACTGAGCGAGCTGGGGATGCTTGAGGGTGCAGAGAACCCAGAGTGAGACCATTCAAGCTGGAGAGAACCTGCAAGGCCTGGAGGAGGAAAAAGAACTGCCCAGACACTGGACCTGTAAGTGAAGGGGAGGCTGATGTGTTAAGTGGGAGCTGTGCCTCCAGGGAGCCAAACCAGAGGCAGCTGGTGTTTGTTGCCTGCGGCACCCACAGCAGCAATCTTCCCCTGGGCGAAACTGGAGAGCCCAGGCCTTTTGAGGGGCAGGTGGTAAGACCCTGACCTCAGTCCAACACCCCTCTTGTGCTCCTGGTGCTCCCAAACCGCAAGAATTTCATTTTTTCTGAGAGCTGGTGAAGTGGGAGCAAAATACAAGGAAGTGCATTCTGGGTCTGGAAGTCGAAACCGGTTTCGTATTGAAAACTGAGAGGGGTCCGAGCCCAGCTGAGGGAGGCCAGTGTGTGAACATTACAGAGGGGTTCGAGAACCCAAAGAGCTTTTGGGGAGAAGTCGAGAAAATGGAGAGGACCCGGAAAGCCAGAGTGCAGAAAGAAGCCTTGAGAGACCCGAGAGGAACATAGAGCCGTGATGCTGACTCGGTGCTGGAGAGAGGCTGTGGCGTGGCTAGTGAGACGTATCTCCAGGAAGACGGGCTGCAAGCTGCTGTCGACGCCCTGAACGAAGGCGAAATACAGGAGAACTATGAACGTGTCGACCAGTGAGTTTCTGAGAACGAAAGCAAGCCGGTGCATGGAAGTGTCAAAGCAATGAATGTGAAATACATCCAAGTGGTCATGCAGAGGTTATGCAAAGGCCTTGCACAGTCAAAAGTCTTTGATTATCTAAGGAAGAAGGAATTGTGAACAACCGGTCTGAGCCGGCCTGAGGGAGACCAATTGTGAACATTGAGCTTAACGGGTCTGAGCCCGATCAAGGGAGAACCATGGTCCAAGCCTGATCGAGGAAGACCAATTGTTAATGGCAGGTCTGAGCCCGGCTGAGGGAGACCCATTGGAAACCATGAACCCATAAACTTGTGAACTTTGAAAAAACCTGAAGAGAAGGAACTTGTTTTGTATGTGTCCAGGCATCCTGCGAACAAGAGACTTTATTTTGGGGAAAAGTTTGTCGTGGAATGTCCAGTGTTAGGATTCTCAGGAATGTGCTAATTCCTTCCACATTAGAGACCCCCAGCAACTTTGCTGGATTTTGAGAACTATTTTTTTAACCTGGGGAGAGTGTGACCCTTTCTCCCACTCATGTATTTTTATGTGAATTTTACCTCCATTTCTTTTGGTTGTGCAGTCTGACAAACTCCATAGGCATCATCTTTTACATTGTGTCACACAACACCTTCAGTGCAGTGACACGGGGAAGTGCCTCAGATTGCCCAAATGTTTAAATACCTTCTCTTGGATAAACTACTGTTTCCAAGAGCAGTAAAGTTAAATTGATTTTACTTACCATTTTAACTTTCTAGACCCAGCACACACTATCTTACAGTAGAGTGCTGGAGAGGTTACCTAGTATCCCCTTTGTATAGTTTATCATGTAACATTTTACTTGTTACACTTTTCTCATTGAATGGCTGGTGGCAGTACTTTCGTTTGAACTACCATAGTGTAACTTTACATCGGGCTGCGTTTGCAGCTACAGTAAAGCATACACGGGAACCATCTTTGTCAAAATGGCACCCAGTCTTATTTTTTCGCCATTTCTTTGTGGAAGGGTCCTTAATGAGATCTTCTCTGCACACCAAACCAGGTTTGGTCTATTTGTTCATTTCGCCTTTGGCGGGGTTCAGGAGTGAAACCCGCCTTTGGTCCAGAGTGTCTGGGGTAGGCAGGAAGGGAGGGAGGGAGGTGCCCAGAACTCCATGTGCTTAGTCTCCTAGGAGACCCAAATGCACTCTGTGGTGATTGACCGGCTGACTGTCCGGCAAGGACAGCCACTCTGCTGGGTGAGTGACAGCTAGGCTGGAATGAATGGGAGATAACTGAATAAAAATCGAGTCCTTTGGCTTGGAAGGCAGAGTCTACCACTGGACAAAGGAACCGAAGAAGAACTTGAAGAGGACGCCTGATGCAACTCCTGGACCGTTGGATTGCCCTTTGAAGCTTTGCTGCAGTACCGAAACGGCAAGTTTGCATCAATAGAGAAGACCCTGCAAGCAGGACTTCTCCCCTTGAGTTGGTGGGACCAATCAACTCCAAAGTAAGCCACCTGGACATCCATCATGGAGCTGGTTGAATTTCCACAGAATTGCTGCGGAAACCGTATAGCCAGGGAGAGGAACACCAGATTGTGTGCGTTGCTTTTAAACTAGCCTAGAGCTTTTGGAAGAGCCTCCGGACTCCCAAGAAGCAGGACTTGCCAAGCCTGAGCCCCCTCAGAGTGCGGGACCCAAAAAGCAAAGAAAGTCCACCTCGATAGCCAGGAACCGCAGTGTTGCTATTAGCGGTAGACGCGAGGAGCTGAAACACTGATCAGCCACTGAAAGTGAAGTTTGCTGGTTGCGAGCTTTGACAGTCCCAGTGCATTGCAGGAGTCCCCCGACATCCTCCCTCTTGTCCTCATGACTGAGGCCCAGGAACAGTGAGATCTGCAGAGCTGCACGGGAACAAAAGTAATCAGCTGCATCTTTTCTTCATTTCTAAGGTATTATAAAACAAGTCTAAGAGAACTTACCTCTTGCTGTAGAGTTGCTTGAACCTTCTACAACTCACAAGTCTATTCAGCTTGTGGCCCTACATTTGATTCTTCTTTTCATCAAAGACTCCTAAGAACTTGTGCAAAGACTTTCCATTTACTTACCCGGAGTGCTTCATCCTATAAAAGACTTGCCCATTGACTTTGGCTTAGACTATTGAATTGTATGACTCTTCTTGGAGGATCCAAAATATTTGCTTGCTTAAGAATATTTGTGGTCTCTTGTGTTCTAATAAGCTTTGCCTTTTACCAACTTTTAAAGAGTATTCCTAATGCCAACACTAAGATATAAATGTCCCCTGCACCCTTGTTATTGAAGTCACCTGTGGGTGTGGTTGTGTCTGTGGGCCATCCCAAAAGGATATTTTCTGATTCAATAACTGAATGTACAGTATTGATGTGTTACTGTTCTATTGCTCCCTTCTGAAGAAGGCTTTATAACTGACTGATAAATTAATATTTTTTTATGCAAGAAACCTTCAGTGTAAGAGTTTATTTGAATACCTGTAACTGTGAATCTTTGTGTATCTCCACTGCAGCTACATTTCCCCTCTTGAGATAAGCCTGGCTGCTCAACACGCTACCAAAACTGTGTAGTACAAGCTTACACCAAAGGTTGGATTGCCTATACCTGTAGACAGAATTTTGTGTAGGGTTCCCAGAGGGTACTGCATACAAAGTACGTCCAACACCCAGACTCATGTCCTGAGCTGCATCTTCGAGCCACAGAAGCCAGAGTTTGTTCTAGGCTCACATGTGCCACCTTGTCCTGTGTTGAAAACGTGGCATTTCCTAAATCATTCTGACCTATTATTTTCTGAACACTCCAGCATTTGCATACATTATTTTCCCACACCATTTGTGTTTTTTTAGATCTAAGGACTGGCAATAGGTTTATTAGTATAGGCCCTTTTTATTTTGACAAGACTCCACTTGCACAGCATTATTTTTACTTAGATGGTTGTAGCTTGCTCCCAACCTTAGATTTGGGGTTAGATGGACGTTCATCCAACCCTTTGAAGTTCAATAAACACCCTTTAACTGATCACATGTGTCCGTCTTCACCGTTTGATACAATGCCTTCCTTATACCATTCATGCTCCCGAACCAGCAGCCTGCCTAGAATATATTTGTTAGGCAACTGTGCACTCCCGGTATGTGTCGGGCTTGTATGGACACTTGGCACATTTGCTGGACTAGAAGCGAGAGTGATTGTTCTGCTCTGTTAATGTGAAACATGGCTCTTGTCTGTTGAGGAGGATGTCTTTGTTGCGGACTTGGAAGCAACATAAGGCTTGATCCTTCGCAACTAACATATGCTTTTATGAGCAGAGATGTCCGCTTTGATGTCTACATACATTGTGCTTTAAAATCCTGGCATTGTTCCCCCTCCCCCCCAACTGTACTGATGAGTGTTACCCGCACGGACTGATTCACAAAAAGAGTGTCCTTCCAACATGTTCCTGAGAATCTACGATTTTAAAGTATCAACTTTTGGGAAACAACCACGAGACTGTCCTATTCATCTGTTGCTTGTGAGCATTAGGTTTGATGGCCCCTCCTATAGAGGACCCGTATGCAGGCGTGAAAATGGAATGTGAATTACACAAAATGCCATTAACTGCTAGCAGTCTTAAAACTGTGTGTACTATTCTGAACAGATTGGCTGATAAAAGGAGACTTGTGCCAGAAGGACCTGGACCTCAAATCTGGCCTGGTGGAGCGATTTCAGGAGGCGTGAACAGCGGAACTATGAGAGGTTAGGCAAACTCAATCAAGGTAAGCGGGGAGAGTGGTCAAGGCTTAGTCTCAGGAGAGGTGAGTGGGGTCAGGTGTCCACAGTGAGTCTGCTAAGGAGATGTATTGTTTGTATGCTTCACCCCTCTCCTAGTGAGACCTCAGCACTATTTGCAGACTTCTGGACCTTTTTCTTTCTATCCTGAATGAGTGGAGTCTTTCCATGCATAAATTCTTATTTGGTCTGGCTTTTGGAACTCTGTTCTCTGTGTTTTACCTTTACTATGGAGTCTACTTTCCTCCACATCTCTTTCAAGGCAGCTTGTGTTTTACTTTTGCAGCTCCATATGGGCAGTGTTGGTGCGAACCCTTTTAGGTTCTCCTTTGAGATTCTTTTTTTTTATCCCTACTACTGTTCTTAAGGACAGAGGGATACTTTGTATCCATCCTAAAACGTTATTCTCCGAGATTGGCACACACCACCTTATTTGGAGGACCAAGGGGATACCTGGTATCCCCCCCTTCCCTCTGCTCCTGTGACTTTCTAGTCACAGGCAAACCTTTAGTTATGGCTGTTGGCAGTGGTAGTATTCTACCAACTATTGTGCTTTTTTTTTACCATAGACTGTATTCACCGTCTTGGTTGTGCAAAATAGGGTCACTCATGATCTAACATGGTGGCTCCTTTCTTTCTTCGCCATTTCTAGTGCAGCTGTCCTTTGTTAGCCCTTCGACCATTTTGGGAATGGGAGGACTGTGTTTTGCCTTTGGTGGGAATCCTTGAGTGTCCCTGCCTATGCTCCAGTGTGTCTGGGCAGGCAGGAAGTGAGGGAAGAGTTATTCACTCCCCTGCCCTTTGTGTGCCTGAATGGAACCAGTGCCCACTGGGGGGCTGGCTGTCCTGATTGGAAAGCCACCCGCCTCTTTCTGTAAACTGCTGAGAGAGAATGCAGGTGAGTGTGCTGAAACTGAATAAAAGGCGAGCTTCCTGAGGTGAAAGGCAACACCATAAAGCCACCACTGCTGTCCAGACGCTGTTTTCTATGTGACAGAGGAGGTCCGAAGAGGACGAATCCTTCCCATCTGAGCCAGGGCCTTTCCAGGGCTGCAGACCGTGAATACCAGGAGACCTATGACCCATTTGTAGTGCAAAGTCTTGCCAAGGCCGAATCCATCCAAGTCTTTGCTGAGCTCCAAGTGAACCCCCAGAGACACGATCTGACTCAGCCAAGTCCCCTCACCAAAGTGCAGGACTCCAGGAATCGAAGATCGACCGGGCGAATGGTGTCATTTGTTGGTGCTAGGAAAAAAGGTGCCAAAACCACAGACTGACCGTGAAGAAATCCGTGCCAGAGGTCCTCTCTCTCGAGACTGCTGCTGAGACATCCTATTCAGAGTCCTTCCTTTCGTCATCAGACTGAGGAATCGGGAGACTGGTATGCAGTAGCACCTGGAGTGTATCAAGTGCTAGACGGAACTACCACAATAATTTATTTCAGGCTCAAATAACAGGACAGACTCAAAGAATATGGCGAAGTACTACTTTATTATCAATTCAATAAAGTAGGGAAATCTGGCAAGCATAACAAATCACAGCTCTGACACTTTCAGAACTTTTATGACACACAAAAGCTTATACCTCGATGTAATCCAGCTATGACGTCATTTTACACGGTAAATAGTAAAAACCTTGCAAAGTGAGGGATAGGTTAAGGGAACATATATACCTATAGCTTATTTAGGTGTTTGTAACATCATTGGCTGCCCCTTATCCAAAAGGCACTCCTGGAACAACCTCTATGTATAATGCAGATAATCGTAGAATAGCAGCATCAGATTTCACTTCTGCAACATATAATCCATCATCACATAGGCCATCCTAATTGGCTGGCACCCTCATTCAACCTTGGACATTCTGCTTGTTAGCAGCATGTAAGCAAAAAGAAACCCAGGTGCGGGGAACAATGTCAGACAACTACCCACTTGGCCAGTTAGCCTACATCTCCCATCAGTTAGGCTCTAAGCCAAGACCTCTTTGTAGTTTACCTTGCCGACTGTTCTCTTCCTCATATCTTTAAAGGGAGTGAAGGTACATTGCTATCTTCGTCTGGAGCATTATGAATAGGGCTTGTTTCTGGTCTTGCGAGACCATAATATTGTCCATCTTATCCTATTTAGTGTCATTTGATTCACTTATACTGGGTGCTATTAATCTCCTTGGCCTCTGGAGACTTGGTTGCTCCATCTTGCATACGATTGCTGCATCTTTGATTGTCCAATACTTGGCACTCGCAACTGTTTGCTTAATCTAAGAGAAATATGTCCTACGTACATGGCTTATCCTCTTCAACTCCTTTTGTGCTTTGCATTTGCTTCTAACTGCAGGATCCTAGATCCTGCGCCAAACAAATATTCCTTGTTCTTGCACAAATGTATATTTCAGTGCCCGTCAGCTCTGCAGCCTTGATCGCTCTCCTCAGGACTTTTAGCTTACTATTATACGAAACCGACATCGATCTCATCATGGCCGTTTTACTCGCAGTACATTTCCTACGTTTAGCAATCTTCTACACATCTCCTCTACATTGTGTTTCGGCGTATATACACCTACTGCATCTCTTCCTACTTATCTTGAGTGTATATGATTTCTTTGTATTTGCATATTAGCTTACTTTGTTACTTCAGTCACATCTTCCTTCTTTGAGTATTCATATATTGTTTCGGTATGGTTTTCTGTGCGCATAACGTCTTTCATATCTTCAATGCGTTATAGGGATGATACCAGGTGTCATGCACAATGCTTTCAAGCTGTTCTTCCAATATAACAGCAGCGAGAGATTGGCTTCAATGAGTGACATGTACATCTGCTTCTCTACACTGGGCCTGTCACGGCTGCACAGAGGAGTATCCAACCATGAACATTTCTTCTAACCTAGGGTACTGTGAGGTCAAAAGTTATTGCTTACCTACAACCAAGAAGTTGCTCCAGTGTGTTGGAGTGCACAAAGGTGTGTTCAGGGTGTCCAATCTTACCTCTGACCCAAGCTGCCAGCTTGTGTCCCTTTAGTGAGTGCTTTCACAGGGTCTCTATTGTTTTAACTCTTCTAGCATCCTGATCTAGAGAATGAAAGTATCCACAGGAACTTTGCTGTGCTGCTGCTTCTTAAGACTTCAAGCCCTCTCCGAACTGACTTTTAAAGCTTTAGTTTGCTGAGAATCCGCCTCTAGAACCTTAAGCTCTGCTACTCTATGACTAACCAACATTTTTCCTTCCTAAAAGATGTTATCTTATGCGGTTTTGCTAACTAAATACAATTACTGTATATCTTTGTCTTAATTCGAGTGCGAGGTTGTACCGATAATACTGTAGAAATGTCGTTAGTGTCAAACTAACAATTGTACCGCCAGCAACTACGAACTAAGCAATGGCCTTTGAAAAGCATTTATATGTAATCGTATGTGTGTTGGTTACGTGATCTAAGTTTTTTAAGACATTCCTTGTGTAAATGTAATGAATATAGATTTTAAAATAAGTGTTTCTTTGGACTACTGTACTAACTGGGTTCAGCATACACCTAACAGCTCACATCTTCCTCCTATGATAAGCCTGACTGCTCTAACAAGATTCCTTGAGTACTACAAACATTTACTAAGAGTTCGGGACCTGTATGCCATAGGGATAGTTTTATGAAGTCTTACCTCAAGTCGACTTTGGGAAAACTCCCCTAACAGAGTCCACACAGCGAAATACACAATGATTATATTTAGACTGGTAAGTACATCTACGATAGGCACCAAAACACACCTTTGGTTACATTAATGTATACAATTCACCTGAAAGGAAGGTAAATAGTTAAGCAATGAGAAAAGAAGCCTGGGCCGTTTGCCCAAACGTCTCAAAGTTCCTTTAGGAGAGGGGACGAATGAAGGACGAGTTCTTGTGGTGGTAAGTGTTCCAAAAGACTTCATAAGGAATTTACTGGCAAGTAAGATACTGCAATTACTTAGAACAGCTTTTTAAGCAAATGTTTAAAAAGCGAAAGAATGGAATAAATTAAAGTTCTTCACAAACCTTTAGAATGGAGGAGATGGGGCCAGCTGCAAGTATTTCGATTACTCACCGCTCATACTACGATTATCCGAAGTGACTTGGCAGGTCAACTGAGTTGCTGGAGGTAGGATTTCCTGCCGTTGGATCCAGTAGAAGATGCCCAGTAGCTGCAGGTGCAAGGAAGATTCCGGTCAGGTCCAGGAGCTGAGTGCAACCCTTTCCAGAGAAGAAACGCAGCAGGCACTGATGCAGGGCTCTTGAGGACACTTTCAGCAAGGGCTAGGACCGTTCCGGGAACAGTCAACGCACACGGGCAACAGCAGGCATCTCTCCAGTCACAAACAAAGACCGCCTTCCAGGATAGGATTCCTTGATGCTGGGAAGCTGAAACTTGGCAGCAAGGGGACTTGTATGACTAGCTGGCGACCGGCTTAGTTCCAGATAAAAACAAAGAACAGCAATTCTTCTGGCGTGGTAGCCGAATTCAGAGCTAATCAATCCAGGGACACTTCAAAAAGGCACAAAGCTGGAGGAATGCGAAAAGGCATAGAGACTGGTTGGTTCCATCAGTCCAAGGGAAGAAGCACTGACGAGGGCCTTCTGAGATCAGGTAGTCCAGCAGGGCTTCACTGTGACAGTTGCAGGAAAGGTTGCCAGGCCTCTTCAGAAGTCGCCCAGGATTCTTGTCTCAGTTTCTGATTGGGTGGATGGCTGCAGGACTCCTCTTATCATAAATTCAGGAGTGATCAAACTCAGGCTTCCAAGGATCTGCACCACTCACTCAGCCAGCAATGGTCCAATCAGGGACAACTGTGGGGTTATTTTGTGCATGCACACCAGACTCACTGGCACCAGTTTGTGGATCGGGACCAGAGAGACCATCAGCCCCTGCACGCACTCATGTGCGGCAGAGCCAGGACAGTTCGATTTAGAAAGTCAGTGTGGTCTTGCTAAATCGTTCTTTTTCAGTTTGGTTTTTAAAAAAAGGTCTTTTGACACCAATTCAGTGAAAACAGCAGCTCTCCCAGACATGGCCATATTAGGGATTTATTTTTATTTTTTTATTAGCATCAATTGATTTAAAACAAAACCTTAGATGCAGATACACTTACATAAAAATGAAATAAAATAACCACAAAAACAGTGCAATATTTAAAAGAAAATAACGAACAATACAAGTGTCACACAAGTGTGGTTGTGATACAATTTCACTGTTCAGAGAAGTTAAAAAGTTCAAAGATTCAAAAGAGAGCCAGGCCCCCTGTGTCCGCCGAGTGGGTGGCTGTCTTAAGTGTCTTTAGTTGTCCAGTTGATCCAGTATGCCAAAGATCAATTTAACCAAATTCAAAGTGCCAGCGTCAACGACAGCTCCTCCCCCCCTCCCACCTTACAATTGGCCACCATTCTTCCTGTGTTGTGGTGGCTGATTCTTCAAAGAACTTTCCCAGGAGCCTGGCTCTCATGTCTGTTAGTGGTTCATAGAACAAGACTAGATGCTTCAGAGTTTCCACACCTTTTCTGCAGAAGCGGCACTTGAGGATCCTTTCCTCCGGAACCACCTTCCTCCTTTCCACAGTCTCCCTTGTAGGGAACAGATTAAAGCAGAATCTCAGAAAGTTCTGCCTTTCCACCTGGGATGGAAACCTCTCCAAGTATGGTGGGCCCTGGACTGGAGGCCATCAATTTATGCTTCGTGAGGATCCAGTCCAAGTCCAACAACTTCGCTTTGACCCCAGTCGGGTTGGCCAATAGTAGATCTTCATGTGCAATGTTTTTTAGTATGGACTGGCACGTTCCTTGCCAGGTGTTTAGGGGTGGAACTGATTTGGCCTCAATTGCGACCTTCGTGAAGCCACGTTTCCTGGGCGGAACCTGACATTTCCAAATAAGACAGTGATTTCCACACCATCAGAGAGTACATAGAAGATAGACCCGATTCTCTCCGTACAAGTGCTATTGGAAGTGAGTTTGGTAGCTGCATGACTCTTCCAAAAGATCCCCTCCAAACACGGCCACACCTTTTGACTGATGAAGAGATTGGCTCCTGCTGCGTATATGAGGATTGGAGCGACTTTCATTTTGTAAAAGTCGATTAGTGGCAGCCATGAGAATTTACACTACTTGTTTTTAATCAACAGTGCCTAGGAGGCCAAGTTTTTGGCTTTGCTTCTCAACTGGGCCACCCAGGGGCGTTGTTCCAACTGTCGTTCAAGGTTATCCCCAAGTATACCATTGATGGGACCACCGGGATAGAACCACCGTTCAGCTTCCATTGGAATATTTTAAGCTTTCTGGACCGGCCACCTTTCCCCCACTGCGATCGTCGGCGGAAAGCATCTCAATAGCTCAAATGCCTCTTCCATGTCGGATATGAAAAGGATGAAGACTGCAGGAGCAAGGCGACAACCTTGCTCCAGCCCATTCTCGGATTTGATTCCATTGGACAACGTGTCGGTATGTAGAGCCTCCATTGCTTCTCTCAAGTCGGGAGGGCAACCCCACCTTTTCAGTTGGTTCCAGAGAATTCTCTGTCGACTGAGTCGAAGGCCTGCTCTAGGTCGATTGATTCGATGTAGATGGATTTAATGGATCTCCATTTTACCATGCATTTCATACACTGATGATAAAGATGTTGAGCGCTGTGCCGATCCCTTTACGGAACCCTGCCTGCCAAGTGTCCTGGTGGCCAGAGACCAAACTTCACACGTTCAAATGCCTCAAAATGACAGCTGCAAAGAACTTTCCGACCACATCAAGAAGGGCGATAGGCCTGTAGTACTTTAGGTTGGACCCATCGCCCTTCTTGAAGATCGGTACGACGATGGATTGTGTCCAAGATGACAGGATCTTTTTTGCCTTCTTAAAAGTCTTGAACAGTTGAATCATAAAGGTTGCCCATTTGTCTGGGTCCCTTCTTAGAATTTCGTTGGTCAGGCTGTCGGGCCCTGCTGCCCTTGACACGTTAGATTTGTTTATGAAGTCAAGGATATCCTGTTTGTCAAATTCAAAATCCCAAGGAGTGTTTGAGACAATGTGGAGCTCACTGGGCCCCGGTACACTGATCTCATACAATTTTCTGAAGTGGTTCTCCCACTGCATAGCTGAGACTGGATTTACAGTTCTTGAATCCTCAGAGGTACTGAGGTGGTTCATCAATTTCCATACACCAGCAGTGTTCTTATTGGAAACTAAATGAAGCATTCTTTCACTATCATGTTGGTAGACTATATGCCTGTGTTGCCACAGCCAGTTTTTAAACGAAGATATCAGGCTTTTTAGTTTGGCTAGATTATCCGGTGTCTGGTTCTTTTTTACCACTCTTCTTTGTTTATGGACGGCTCTTTTTCCCGTCGCTATTTGTTCGTCGAAGCTGGCCCGTTTCCTTAAAGGCGAGAAGTGTTTCTGGGTAATTAAGAATACCCCCTCTATCTTTTAGATTCTCTGAGCTCAAGTCCATGAAGGAATTCATTAGGGGTAGCGGGTCTCTTGGTCTTATTCTTAGGTGGTTGCCTGCCGGTCTGACCTCATACTGAGTGCCTTGCTGGTGATAAGCTATTGAAGGGGTCTCTATCGGCCAGTGGTTGACTTTCAGCTCCAGAAGTTTGTGGTCACTGCGTTCCGTGTTTTTGACTGTTAGAAATAGAAGTTTTCTAAACAGCCCTTCAGAGGCTAAAATATAGTCCAGTGTGCTGCTTTGAGTACCCATTTGCCAAGTTCTTGCTGCCGGCTTGTTGCCGTCAACACAACCATTTATCATATAGATGTTTCTCTCTGAGAGTTATTTTTCAAAGTCAAGGCCTCTTTTCACGTTATCAAACACGTTTCGAGATAATGTTATTTTGAGTCCTTGTTTGTTGAAGCACTCCATGTTCATGTCCCCACACAAGAGAACATCCAGGTTGACCCATTCAACCCTTGCATCGTCAATGGACCTGAAACTCTGACCCGAGCCTTGGCCAGCCCTCCAGTCGATATTACAGATCAACAACTTCCAGCAGTCCGATGGATTGGAGGCCCTGTTGATTTTGACAGTAGTTAGATTGAATTCCTGGATTTGGTTTGTAGATGAGATTGCGACCAAACCACTTGATCGTTTAATCTCCGTTAGCAGACCTACTGGGATTTTGTGACCTGACAAGGCAGGAAGAAGGCCAAACAACAAAACAGCCAAAGAACATGCGGAAACCCTTGTGGCACGGACATGTTAAGACACCATCAGCCGAACTAGGTAAACGCAAATGTATATACTGCAAATATAGCACAAATTGTTAAAAAGAGGTGTCTGCGGCCACTACCTCATCTAGGCACATTTGTCTTTAAGCACATTAAAAAGTAACCCAAAACCCCATACGTAGGGTGAGAGAAATGTAACCACATTATACTGCTTGTAAAATGTGGTCTAAAAAAGTTACCAAAGAAGATAAAAAGTAGAATGACAAAAAGGAAACCGTTTCCCAGTATTGACAGTCTGAAGCAGTAGTCAGTTTCCCCATAACAAATGAGCAAAAGTCCAGGGAAGTGGGCTTCACTTCTCTGCAAAAAGGCAGGACAGTGTCAAAGACAGAATCAAAAAGTGTGGGAGTCCAGAGAATATGGAGGGAAAGTTGCCTAAAAGGGAAATCTTTCCAAACAGGTATGGCATATGCTTTTTTGTGTCTAGAATCTCCACTAGGATCTTTTTGGGCTAACTCGGGATCAAGCTTTATTTTGACACAATTATTGAGTAGCTTAGTAGAAGAGGGAGATCTATGGTCTTTCGTGTGTTTTCCTGGTACTCACTGGTGCTATGCCCAGTTATGAAATAATAGTCATAATGGAGTTAAACCAGGATATTATGTCTGTGCAAATGGGTTTAGACCACATCCTTTGGGAACACTTGAGGTGCAGATGCAATCACAAAAGAAGTACTTTGAATTGGTAATCCTGTGAACATACTATGAAGCCAAGGTACTTTCGATAACCCTGGAACACGGAAATATGAAAGTATGCATCTTCATGTTCAGAGTTGCCATGAAATCCCCCTTTAACAACCCTATTCCTTCCTGCAGTGCTATCATGCTGAACGTTTTCAGATTGACAAACCTCTTTCCTGGTCTCATTGTTGGTTTATTTTGGCACCAGTAAAAACACCTTTAAGTCTGGAGACGCGTTTCCAATTCATCTTGCAGAAATTGCAATGATGAGCCTGCAACTTTCTGTGGTGTTGTGCGGTTTACCAATTAGGTCGATACAGTAGCCTTGCTGCACCATGCAGAGCATCTACTTGTCCGTGGTGTTCTCCTCCCATGCATTGGCGAACAAGGTTATCTGACCTACTAGAGATTCTTGGAGGTGGGGACCTGTGGCACCAGGTCACTGTTTTGAGAAGGCGGAAACTCGCATTGTGGGTTCACCTCTTCAGCTACCCAAACCATGTCCTTGATGAACAGAGGTATACATAAGCTGACTGGGCAAGCGACATGCTTTTGCTTCATCCTCAAAAACGTTTGCTAATATGGAGACGCTGTGCAGCCGTAGATTTGGGAGAGAAAATTACTTCGGTCGGAGGATGAACCTCTGATGGACAATCTTACCCGAGATATGTATAAGCATCTTGATTGTCTACTGTTCCTTTTTGGCTTTTTCAAAGGCATGGTCGACTGCCTATCTGAACAGAAGGGAGTCTTACAAGGGTTTGTGAATTAGGGTAGCCAGAGTTTCAGGCTTGAATTCTGTCCTTCGGAAAGAGCCAGGCATGTCTCTTTACCACAGTGGCACCGGCTACCTAAACTTCCACAGTACCCGTTGCAAGTAATGCTTCTTTGATAAACGCATTGGTGGATTTCTGGCCCAAGACTCCTGATTGCATCAAGTCTTTTCCACTGGGCACGATTATACTTGGCCATTATTTTTGTGGTGTTTGCAACATGCATACGGAAGGATGCTAGGGGGGTCATTTTTCTCCCCATGGCATAAATCATTTTACCTTTGCAATCTGGTGTGGGTTCTGAAGTGGAGAGGGGTGCCTATGCCCTTTTCATAGTATTAGTTACCACTAGGGAGTCCAGGGGGTGTGGGGGGGGGGGGGGGGGGGGGGGGTTTGGACACCTCAAATATAAACTGTCTGAGGCCAATGATTTTTTTCCCCCCCACCCCCAATGTGTGCGTCAACAACGCTTGTCGAGGGAGGTTTTAAGAGAATGTGCCCAATACAATAGGGGTATGCTATGGGACACAGTCTGATGCTCTTTGAGGGTATCGATCAAATCAATTTTCTCATTGGACCCTCTCAATTTTATTCCCAAGCGTGCTGCTTCCCTCCTCAGCAACAAAGTGTATGCAAAGTGATCCTCTGTTATGGAGTATATAAGAGGGACATTCACATCTACTGGCAGATCCAAGAGGCACTCAGCTAGATCATCCACCCTCTACCCCCCACAAGTGTTCAACTGGGGTGTAAACATCATCTTGGTCATTCAGGAAGTAGTCATCACCTTGGTCCTCCGGTTTGACCGGGTGAATGAAATCAAACTTTTATTTTGGAGGGTGTGGCCTGCAAGGCCAATACAGAATTGCTGCTTTTTCTCTTGTGTATTCTTCCAAAATTCTGCCGTTTGTAGCATTGTACTATTAATGATTTCTCTGCCAGAATATTGGTATCTCTTTTCTCTTATCCCTCGTCCTGGGAGGAGAACTCTTGCTTCTTGTCCTCCGCTTAGGAGAATTCAAATAATCCGCTCTGTTGTAGGGAGCATGCTAAAGGCAGACTCCTTTCAGAGTATGCAGTAGACCTGGGGTGGCCTTTAGATGCGGTAGATGAAGCCTTTGGTGGTAGTGTGGCCTTCGGCTGATAGGAGGCCAACGTTAATGGGGAATTAGTCATTCTTTGTGTGGCATGCGACACCTGTACAGAGAGTTTCCCAGGTGATGTACGGGATTGATCTGAAAGATCTTTGTGTGTTTCTAATCTCGACAGATTTCACCCAGAGACTATTGGGACTCTTACTTTGGTCTATGCCCGACATGCTTGGCGCAGACTCGAAACCCTTGGCACGCGCCTTGAGGTACAGGCATGATCCTAGACCTTGACTTGGAAGTTTTATTTTGTTTAGCAGACTTCTGGGCACTAGGAGAAGTCTACAAAGAGACCAGTGGTGCACCCTTTAGAGCGAGGGCCGTCTACAAGAGAGAGTTTCAAAGCCTCCTTTGATTGCAAGGTATGGGTAGATCTTTTCTTCACTCCCAGTTCCAAAACCTCAACTACATCATCTCAGGTTGAGGCCTTGCTTTTCAATGTTCTGCCGCATGCCTGCATAGCATAGACCACCCAGTGTTTCGCATGCCATTCTTAAAATGTCATGCATATTAAACGCAGTCTCTTCAGCGTGTTTCCTTAGGTGGCCGATTACATGCGTGTACTTCCAAGGGAAACTAGTTTTGCATTTAGGGCAAAACATAAATGAGTAGTCGCTATGTGCAAGTGTGAGACTAGAAGCAAGTTGATTGTGTGGGAGTCTAGTGAAACTTTCATGGTTGAATTTGTGGTGGTACACAAGGAGTATCTTAATATTGTCATTCCCACTTTTTCTACACTGGACTTTGTTAGAATAACCTTACTCTTGATAAAAAACATTTACACTCATCATGTCAGGGTTTTTTGTGGAGAGTATGGTGTATAATGTGAGAGTGTATGCAGTAAAAGTAAAAATATTGTGCGTTTCCCGTATGACTATTAGTCATACGCTTTACATATACTACATATTTGCAATAGTTTCCATATGTAGAGTAGCGTACATGTAAGAAATGTACATCTACATGTACCTCTATATTTTCTATAGATGTGAACAATGATTCGAAAAGTTTGTCGTGATAGCATGTGTTGCATAACAGCACATGGAGTGAGTGTGTGGTAGGAGCTCATGTCTGGAGAGCGTGCGTATTAAGAGTGTGCGTGTTGTATGAGAAGGTTTCATATGAGTGTATATAGTGTGTCATCTGCGCATGTGTCATCTCGCAGCATGTGCCGTAGGAGCTGGAGTCAGACTGTCATGTAAGGCGAGTGAGCACATGGTGTGCACATGTTTGGCATGTGATTATATGGCGCATAAGTAGCATCTGAATGATTTGTATAAAGTTATAAATTGCACATTAAAACCTTTAAATCACTGAAAATAAGGTTACTCACCGTAGGAACCACCTTACTCCTAGTCCATAGTCCCCTTTCCTCCATATTTATGGGACATTCCTCCGTCCTGTGGGACCGGAGCACTTTGTAAAAGCATCACCCAGCGCATCACCCATTAGTCCTTTTCTATCGCCAGGTCAGAGACCTTTGAGCAGTCATAGAGGAACCTTATTAGAGGGGACGGCGGGCGGGCGTATGGAGGAAAGGGGACTATGAATAAGGTGGTCACTACGGTGAGTAACCTTATTATACTCCTACATCCCGTCCCGTTTCCTCCATACTTATGAGAGATTCCCAAGCACTCCTCACAGGAACTACGGGTGGATGGAAACCCCCTACTGAAAAAGGTTCTCAGCACAGCCTGGCCAAACGGAGCATCAGATCTGGAGTTCAGGTCAAACAGTAGTGTTTACAAAAAGCCTATGGGGAGGACCAAGTAGCCGCTTTCACGATGGTCTACAGTGGGACATGTTTTTGAAAGGCAACCACAGCTGCCTTGCCCCGTACCAGGTGTGCATGAATCCCTTTAGGAGGTTGGAGACCCTGAACAGTGTAAGACTCCGTAATAGAGGCAGCGATCCATCTGGAGATAGTCGCTTTAGAGGCCTGCTTACCTTGTGGATTACCAAAGGTCACCAATAGTTGAGAAGAACTCCTGAATTCAGATGTTCTGTCAAGATAGAAGAGCTCTTAAATTCTAACATCCAAGCAATGCAAAACCCTCTGCGCTTCTGAAGCTGGGTTTGGAAAGAAGACAGGCAGGGAGATTGACTGATTCAGATGGAAATCAGAAACCACTTTTGGTAGGAAAGAAGGATTTGTCCTTAGGACCACCTTATCCTTGTGGAAAACCAAGAAGGGATGCTCCACCGACAAAGCTTGGAGCTCACTCACTCGCCTTGCCGAAGTAACTGCGACCAAGAAAGACACCTTCAAAGCAGGGTGCTTAAGATCTACTGTGGCCATTGGTTCGAACGGCTTATGGCACAACGCCGTAAGGACCACATTCAGATCCCACGTCGGGTGAGGCTTGTGAACCGTGGGTATTGACGCAATAGACCCGTGAAGTGTCTCTTAACCACTGGATCTGAAAGTGAATAAGAGCACTGGTCCGTGGATAGATAGGCGGCCACAGCCGAAAGATAAGTTCTACATGACAGAACATGAATGCCCGACTCTGCTAGGTGAGAAACGAAAGACAGCACAGTGTCAATTGTAGCCAACCTGGGGTCCAGCTGTTTGGCTAAGCACCAGTGACAGATGTTGAAGCTCTGAAAACCAGAACCTGGCCGGCCACCACGGAGCTATGAGCAGAAGAGAACAGTTCACTGCGTTCCTCAGCTTGCAAATCGTCTGATGAATCAGAGACAGAGGCAGGAAGGCATAGGCCCTCATGTTGTGCCAAGGAATCTCTAGAGCATCCCCCAGAGAGGAGGCTCCTAGCCCATTTCTGGAGGCATAAACAGGAAGTTTGTTTGCCGATGCTGCGAAGAAGTCCACTTCCAGAGTGCCCCAACACAGGAATACCTGTGAGAGGACCTCCGCTTTCAATTCCCACTCGTAGCTGACCAATGTCCATCAACTGAGGGCATCTGCCGTGACGTTCAGCTGGCCCGGGATGTGTACTGCTACCAGCCAGACGCCATGCTGAACCGCCCATTCCCAAATCTGAATGGCCAGATTTGGAAGAAGAGGATACTTGGTGCCCCCTACTTGTTGATGTAAAACATTGACACCACATTGTCCGTGCGGACATAAACCACTTTGTTGGCTATGACCGGCCTGAACGCTTTGAGCGCCAGGAAAAATCACCAGAAGCTCCAGATGATTTATGTGAAGGAACTTGTTTTAGGGCAACCAGAGGTCGGAGACCTGAAGAAGATCCAACGTCATACCCCACCCCAGAAGGGAAGAATCCGTCGTGATCGTCACCATCTGAGCTGGGTCTTGTAAACCCGCACCCACGACAGGTTGCTGAGAGACGACCACCACGCCAGGTCCACTCTCATGGAAGCCGGAATCAATATCATCTGGAGTCCGGATCCACAGCCTCACGCCAAGAAATTCCGAAGAGCCATCTGCATCCATCTCATCTTGAGCCGAGCAAGAGGAAGAGCCAATATGCACGAGGCCATGAGATCCAGAAGCCTCTAGAATCACCAGGCCGACATGCTCTGACTGCGCAAACATCTGATACGTGGCCAACATATCCGCCATTCTGTCCCCAGTCAGGTAAACTATGCAGTCAATCGTGTTCCAACGAAAACCCAGGAAAGTCAAGTCCTGAGAGAAAGTCGTGGAAGATTTCCGCCAGTTCACCGACAGCCCAAAGTGGAACAGGCGCTGGAGGAGAGACTGAAGATTGTTCGATGCTTTCAGCGGCAAGGACTGCGCAACAGCCAATCGTCCAAATACAGATACACATGGATACCCTGAAGCCGAAGATATAACCATCATCTTCGTAAAGACACGTGGTGCCGAGCTGAGACCAAAAGGGAGCACTTGGAACTGGAAGTGCTCCTCCCCCACAGAAAACCGTAGGTATCTCTGGTGTGGATTCCAGATCAGGATATGCATATATGCAACCTGAAGGTCCACCACGCTGAGCCAATCGCCCTTCTGTAACGAGGACTTTATCTGACCAGGCGTGATCATCTTGAATTTCTCTTGGGGTAGAAAAAGATTGAACTGGGAAAGGTCTAGGATGGTGCGCAGGCCAGCTTGGTTGGATTTGGGCACCGTAAACAGCCGGGAGTAGAAGCCCTCCCCTCGCTCCCCAAGGGGAACGTGTTCCACCGCGATGAGATCCAGTAGTTTCTGAATCTCGGTTCTGAGGGAGGGGGACCCAGAATGCTGGAAGGGTGGATTGATGGGTGGGGAAGGGGGAAGCGGAAGCCCGCCCGAGTGACTGACAAGACCCCACCGGTCTGCGGTGATGGTCTACCACGCCTCCCAATGAGACGCAATGCGTCGTCCCACCGGGGCCTCGTGCGAGCGCAGAAAACCCTCATTTAGCCGGTTTCTCGGTGGCGGCACCACCTGAACCTGGAGGAGGAGGCCGAGTAGCAGGAGAAAAACCAACTCTGTTGCTGCCTTCGGAGGGAATTTCCCAGAGGGGTGTTAACCCTGCAGGATTTTCGATCTAGAAAACCCCTGAAACCAAAGGAAGGCCGAGGCTGCGACAAAGATCTGTGTCCTAAAAGGTGGTTTTTACCAGGACAGACAAGGACTTGGCGGTCTCAGTGCTGTCCTTAGTTTTGGTCAGCTCCACGTTTATTGTAGAATGAAAGAGCTCCTTGCCATCAAAGGGCAGGTCCAAAACCTTATCCTGCACCTCCTTAGAGAACTTAGTGGCATGCAGCCAAGCCTGACGAGAGGTATCCACGCCGAGCATAAATCCCCGGGGCGAAGTGTCGACATGATGCGCCGCAGCCTCCAGCAGATCTTGTGCCAGGACCCTGGCATCCGACAATCCCGCCCTGAAATCCTCAAGCTTTTCAGCAGGGATGAACGCCTCAAACTCACAGACCTTTCCACATTTTCATATTCGCCCCCGCTAACACCAGTTCTGCATTGGCTTGACGCAGTTGCAGGGCTGAATTAGCGATAATCTTCCTCCCAAGGGAGTCAAGAAGCTTATCCTCTTTGCCCAGAACCTCTGTAGCCGTCGTAGAAGAGGATACCACAGGCCTGGACTGCAAAGTGGCCGCAGCCACTACCATGGAGGAGGGGGGGGGGGGCAAACATGACGCCAAGGCCACCTCTTCCGAAAAATGGAGCCTGTAGCGCGCGTCAATTTTCTTGTTGACAAACAGTCCAGAGTGTGGTTTCTCCCAGACTCTACCGACCTCGGACAAAATGTCCTTCAAGAACAAGCCATTACCCTCCGAAGGAGACAAGGTGAACGCCCCCGAAAGCACACCCTCCTGCAGAGGGGGTGCCTCGGGTACTGGAACATCCAACAGACACATATCCAGCACCAGGTTGTGAAAGGCTCCGATAGAGCGGGGCTGGTCTTTGCTGTCCTGATCGCCCTGTGCATCGTCCGACAGGTCCGGATCAGGCTGAGTCGCATCGGGCACCACAATGGCCTTGTCCACTGGGGACAACGGAGGCAGGGGTGGAAGAGTCCAGGGAGGCCCAGCAGGCAAAAGCGGCGTCAGCAGAACCACAGCTGGAACTGACGGCGCAGGCGGGAATATCTCCCTAAACAAACCTAGAAAGTACTCCTTCATGGGGTCAGAATGCATATGTTTTTTAAACTTGCTGAAAAAGGCATCCCCCACCGACGATTTAGGCGCAACCGGAGGAGGCCTCTCATGAGGGGAGTAATTCCAGGGACGCAAGGGAGAGTGTTGCCAAGAGGGCCCTTCCCCAGTGCCGTCTACATAAATCAATGGCGCCGATGCCGCAGGCAGCGAGACATTGTGTGGTAGGGACATCCGAGCGTTCCAGTCATAAACTGTATGAAACAGATGTGCACAAGGAAAAGGATGTTCACCCACTCACTGAACCACCCCCTACACCTAGTGCCGATGGCGTAGTCGTATGGAAATATCCAAAATGGCGGCTGTGGTCTTGGTGGGAACGGCCGCCATTTTGTCAGCACCTGAGGAGAACTGACGTGTGGAAGTGGGGCAGGGGTCCCCACAGGTGGGTCAGGGTTCTTCATTTTAGCCTTAACACAAGGAACCTTGGCCAAGCCGGTACTGTGTGGCCTATGATGTTTCTGTGACATGCTAGTAGCCAAACCAGCCTTCACAAGAAGGAACTCGGCACTGCCAGCAAAGGAGGAATTACAGTTCAAAACCTCACTCCTTGCCCCCTCAACAGATCTGGAGTCACCGCAAGAGCGGGAACGATGAGGAACACACCTCACCGAACTGTTGGTCACCTTAGCCTCTAAACAAGGGACCTCGGACCAGAGTCCGGTAAAAGCCTCTTCACGTTGGACCTTGAACTTTCGTTTGGTATCAACAACCTCAACCGAGGCCTTGGGGCATACCCGGTGTTTTTACGGGAAGCTCCAATCAATGAGGCCTCGGAGCAAGCTCCGGCACCCAACGCCTCAGTGGAACTGGGCCCACAAACAGCCCCCACAGGAGGGGCCTCGGAATGTAATCCGGTGTCAATAGGCCCCTTACGGAGACCCTCAGAAAACTCTGGCACACTTTTTAGGCCTAGACGGCACCTCAGGGCAAGCCCCGGTAACAGAGCTTTTGACATTCCTCCCAGACCGGGAAGACCCTGGGAAGGAGTGCCCCGGCCGGGGTGCCCTAAAAAGTCAAGAACTCATCGGGCTTTTCTTCTCGTCAATGAAGAACAATCGGATAGTCTAGCTGAAACAGCATAGACGGACTACCACGTGATCGCTAAGCAAGAGCCAGAGGAGGAAACTGGAATAAAGTTTTTCGCAGATGCAAGTGTGTCCAGTCTCGAACGAGCGGAGAAAAGGACTGATGGGCGTTGCGCTGGGCGGAGCTAAGGTGGACGGTGTTACGGACGCGTGCGGTACCCCACGTAAAAAGAGGAAGGGCAAAATGTTAGCAAAATTTTGATGCTTTTACAAAGTGCTCCGGTCCCATCCCACAAGATGGAGGAATGTCCCATAAGTATGGAGGAAAGGGGACGGGACGTAGGAGTAATTGTAAATACCATTTCAGAAATGTGCCATGCCGAGACCGAACTTTCAATTTCGATAAACAATAGTCAATGGTGAGGAATCATGGGAGTTCAGAGTTATAGTCAAAAACATCTGGAGAGCCAAAGGGCCCTGCTGTAAGAAAACACTACGTAAAGTACATCTATGCTAGATTTGAATCCACAATTAATGTATATATATACATACACACACACACACACACAATACCATACACACATACAATACCATACACACATACAATACCATACACACACAATACCATACACACACACACAGAAAAAAAAAAGATTACTGGGACCCCGAATTTATATGGGGTTGCACAAGTATTCACAGAACAAAAATATGAAGTAAAACATTGAGCAGTAACAAAAAACAAGCATTGGCAAAGCCAACACTTATGGATCGACATGGAATAGGCACGGACAATGGCTCTGCCCGAATAAAAGATGGCAGCAGTTGAAATGGTGCGAATGCCTGTGCATATGATACCAGTGGTGGCAAGTGCCTACCTAATACCATATGTTAAGATGGATTTCTAGAATCTGGCTTGGTGGATATTTTAAAAGCCACCCTAGTTATAGCGAACATAGGAACTCAGATTAGTCAAAACCTGTTCAAGGTAGAAATGGAGATCAGTCCGGGCTATTCTCAGGAGAGAATAAATGGGGTTGTGGGGGCAACACGATAAAGCACACAATTCAATTTAAACACAGGAATGTACAAAAACGCTGCATTTATTCTAGGCCTCATGCGTCCCATCTTAAACCAATAGAAATGCTTGCTCAACCTCTTAGTCTTGAGGTCAAGATGACCTGCAGGGGGACCTCATGTGCCAATTGCAGGAATAAGGGTCTCACCCTACGGGGAACCACCAACCTCTATGGTCTACTTCAGAGAACTGTGGGCTCACTGTACAGGACCTTGCCTTCCCAATAAATCCTGTACTTCACAGGTGCTTCAACCCCCCCCCCCCGCTTCTGACCCCCAACTGGGAGCAGGCCTGTCTCCTTAGGCCTTCAAGTGATAGGCACTTATGTTAGCCCTTACTAAACTTCTGAGGGGGGGACCACCACCCCCCCCTTCGGCAAGTAAACTTCAGTTTCAGGCAGTGTCATGAGGAGACAAAGGGGCGTGGATATGGCTAGGGAAATGTGCAGAAGATCACAAAGTGAGTAATCTGTTACGAACAACATGCTTTCAAGAACCAAGAAACATGCATGCTAATCCCAGGATGAGCAAAAGAAACGTGATCTGAAAAGGGATGTGGGATAAACACTTTGAAGCTCCTTATGATTACAAGGAAAGTCAGCGAGTTCCTCACCACCATTGCGGTTAGTTACTTTCTGCACTAAACCCACAGATGGCAAGCAATGATAGTCTGTGAACCAACAACCTTTATGGTATTATATAAAGCAATTTAAAGAGGAATACGCGCATGGACAAGAAACACAATCTGGAATGTCAGTGAAGTACACAAACTCTTGCCGATCAAACAGGGAGCAAGAAAGGCTGTAAAAGCAACGGGAGGATAACTTAATTCCCAACACTTCTGGCAAGGGACAAGTAGGAAAAGTGCTTACTGAATAGCAAGGGAAAACAGGACTTCACATATGAGCCGAAAGCAACAGCACACCACACCTCAGGGTTCAAAATGGAGGGTAGCTGGGAGCTATTTAACTCCTGCGTGTAGCCTAGTTAGCTTGACACCAATAGCTACCAGGAGCTACTTTTTGCTCCGTGGGCTAACTGATGCCGAACAAACACCTTTGTGAATTTAACACTGCATTTGGGGAAATCTATAAATGAACATTCAGACACATCTATACAACATTTAGAGCATAAGGGGTTGTAAATGGTCAAAATTAGATGTATGCATTGTATGTTGGAAGGTAGAATTTGAAGAACACCAAGTACTAGCTCTTCGTTCATCAGTGGTAGCTCTTGATCACTATTTAATGCTGGTTACCCAGGAGCTGCTTTTTGTTCCTGCTTATCCAATCGTAATTTTGATCCCTACACCTAGCAATCAATAGGGAAGAAAAAGAAGTACAAGGGAAAAACAGGAACAGACTCCAAGAGAAAGTCAAGGGACCAGCCACAAACGGGAACACTGCAACAATGACCAGCGCTGGACTGAAGCAAACTAAGGCTTTTAAAAGCTGGATAATGAGCACACTCCACAGGTGTGCAGTTTGCTAGCACGTGCCAGTCACAAATGATGCCTTATCCTCCACCCAACCTTGTCCTGCAAGGGTGGAGATGAAGCAGTGGGCCAAACACTGGCTGGCAAAAACCAGGAATGGATCCTGAAGGGAAGTGACAGGGAAAATATGGCGTTTGAGTGCAACTCAGTGGAGCACTGTTTAAGGTTCGGAAGGAAAGTCCAACAGGGAATAAACTCCAAATCTGGCCCCCCAAGCGGCAGGAATGAGCGCCAAGGGAGTGAATCGCGACAGGTAGCCCTTCTTCCTCATCAGTTTCAGGGGCTTAACCAACTGCCTTCACCTCAATGGTAGGTGAGTTAGGGGAGAATGTTTACTTTCCCTCTTAATTTCTTCTCTCCTTTAGCCTTAGGTGCCCCTTTTGGCTTTGGCTGGGCCTTAGACTTGGCCAGGGCAGCCTCGGTCTGAGACCTAGTGTGTGGACGTTTTGAAGTGTCCCTCAACAAAACCCAAGTTGCTGAGGTAATTTTCTAACTTAACTTTTCAAAGGACCTGCCTCTGTACACTAACACATATCATGACCACCCCACCATTCACAGCTAAAGTGACAGGCATTACTGGAAACCTGAGATGGGAACCAAGGACCAACTTCGTGGGCATCAGATGAATTATGACCAGGGTTTCAGAATTTACCAGAGTGGAATCCACTACAGTTCGACTGGCCCCACTGTCCCTAATGGCAGAATAGTCTAAACCATCTATGGGCACACTTTCCTTAAAATAAGGCTTAGTATCATCAGGTATGGAGGCATAAGCCTCAGCAACTCTAGGATACCAGGACCCGAGGGAAACTAAAACAACCTCAAATCCTATCTCACAGGGTAAGGAGTCTGAAGAGAAGGATATCCCTGTGAGTATTTCTTCCTCCTCATAAGGAGGAATCAGATTCACAGAGTGAACCCCCAAGGTTTTACCCTTACATCTGGAACCCCCCCCTTTGCACTGTCACTTGCTCCACAGGCCACACAGAATCCACTGAATCTGTGTATATAGGTAGGCTTAGAGTGCCAACTCTTATCATGGGATAGTCAATTCCTCCAGCCTTGCCATGCTCCTGTGACTTAATCTCTTTATGAAACTTTGTGGACCTTATGGAAAGAGGTTTTATCAGACACCTCCTCTCTTTTTTTACTTATTCCCTCTCTCCATGCTTACCTGTCACACTTTCACTTGCACACTTACCAGATCAGGCTGCAGGTAGTCCGACACTCAACAGGGTGCCTCTGTCACAGCGGTACAAGCCGCGAATGCAGTCCAGCTCCTCATCCGCCCGGCTGTAGAGACCCTTGCACACTATGACAACGCTGGCCGCAATCACGTTGGAGTTTGCCATGGCGTTTACAGACACGCCGGAATACATCGCCATCGGCGCTCCGCTCACGTGACACACGCCTCCGGTCTGCTCGCCAACGTGACCACTGAGCAACAAAATAAAAGACTGCCACCAACGCTGCCCAGAGCTTCTCAGCTGAGTTCTACTGAGTTTGGCGGTTTTGCTCTGTTCTATCCTGTTTTTGCTTCCTGGAACTTTGTATCATGTTTTATGACTTTTGGATTGCTTCTGGTTTTGTCCCTTGGAGTTAGCACGTCTTTTTGGACTGATTACCCAAACTGCTCTCACCTTTGGCTTGCTTACTCGGATTGCTTGGCTGCCTCTCCCTTTGGCTCCGACTAACTACCAGAAACTTTTTCCTGGACCATTGGACCTCTGCATCACGTTGTTCTTGGGTCTTTGAACATCTAGACCACGGTGGACCCTGCAAGTGTCATATCATAGAAAAGATACCCTGCCCTTTTCCTACTATTCAGTGGTAACAGACAGGGAATCCAGTTTCACCAATCTTCCCAACGGGTAGGTGTCCCTATATGTGTTTTGTTGCATACATCCCCAAAACCTTCCTCCTCCTTGTACTTAACATACTGTTTTCCCTTGCAGCCATCTGGGACCTGGTTTTTTTCTGTCGCTGCCACCTGTGGCATCAATAGCCGGTCAGTGAGTTGTTATCACCATCTCTGACTGGTACTTGAAGACGGAGGTATAATAATCCACGTGGACCTCGGTTCTTGACATTACCAGAAGCAGGATTGTCCTTATGGGACACTATGGGAATCCCAAAGATCGCAGCAAGGGCCAGCTTCTTAGAATCCAACTTCTTTATGGCCTTCTACCCAGCCACTCACATTTTTCACTATCTTTCTTTCTGTATTCGCTGAACCTCCAAATATTGGGCAGGAGTCTTCCCAAACTTTAAGAGGAGAGTCTGCTTCAACTTATCAAAGTCTTTCCGTCAGCCATAGACCTATCCACAATGGCAATATAGTCAGAATGGGGTTGTCTGCTGAGCAACCAAGCATTCTCGCAGAACCAGGGCCGTGTATTGCTACGCAGCAAGCCCAAATGCACTTGCAAGGGAAAAAAATCCCTATAAACAAATTAATCTTTCACCAAAAGTTTTAGGCCGTGGAGGCAAATATTTAGGTACAGGCGTAACTTAACTTTGATACTCAACTCAAATAGTAATTAAGCAGTTTAACATTGGCAACAAACATCAAACTTAAAACATCAATATCGAAATGTATAGATAAATCAGAACCTAGATTATAGAGATAACCTTTGGATTTTAATCTTGCAAGTCCAAAAAGTTATAAGCAGTAAGTAAATCAAATACACACAGTGTCCTCTATCCTCTATTGACCTCTTGTTTTTTAGGAATCCACTAACAATGTTAAACGTGTGGAAATAACTAACCTTGCTGATACATGAACGGGGGGGGTCCAATCAAAAGCCCAGTCTTCAAGATAAGACCCGGGCAAAGGTGAAATGCGGTCGCTTGAGTATCTAAAAAATGAAACTAAAGAGAACTCATCAAAATGGCAGTCTGACTGCAGGTACAAAAAAGTGCAGTGGAGGTAAAGCGTGTCAAGTGCTTCCCAAACATGAAAGCACCGAACCCCGGTCTATGTAATGTTAAAATCAAGTTCATGCTCCCCTTTGGCGTGCATTTGGGCTTGCTGCGTAGCAATACACAGCCCTGGTTCTGCTCGACTCTCTTTGTCCCAAGTGGCCTTGTGACGACAACCCGTCTGCACCGGAAATATTTTTTACATTGTTACCCAATTCTTGTGGATACACATCCCCCTATATTTCCCATATTTTGTAATTGTAAAATTTAAACCGACCTCTGCACCCTTATACCTTATCCCAATCAAGCATTCTCATCAGGCTAACCAGACTGCTAATGCTAGTTTGTAACAGGTGTTCTATGCAAGAACAGATAAATCAAGTGGCTGAAGTCTCTCTTGACTAATAGATTTGCACTACGTCCGACGACGTATTCCATATCTATAACAGTCATCACCACAGCTGTGCTGCTTCGGAAAATCTTCGGCGTCTGCGTCCTGCGTCGATGATGTCGATACGCCGCCCTCGAGGACCTCCTCCGACATCACTGGATGTTATAAGTAGGACACACGACGCCCGTAGCCTCAGTTGTAGTTTTTTCCCAGATCGTGTGCCACCAGTCTTCTGTCAGTCTGACACACAAAGCCTCGCGGAAACGCAAGCTGCAATCGCATAAGAAATTCTGTAGCGGGGAAGGTAGGGAGGGAGCGATATGGAATACGTCATCGGACCATCCCATCGAAATAACCTTACCAGGTAAGGGAGTAACTTGTTCTTCGAGGGGATTGGGTCTTCCGGCGTATTCCTCATCTATGACAGGCTCCCAAAGCAGTACCAATGCAAGGAGGTGGGAAAAGAATTTAGAAAACAGAAATTTAGCATGCCCAATCAAATTGCGGAGTAAAGGACCGCCTTGCCAAAGGCCAGATCCTGCACCCGGATGGAATCGAGGGAATAGCGACGTACAAAAGTATGTACCGAAGCCCAGGTGGCTGCATCACAGATGTTGCGAATAGGAACACCCCTCTGCAGGGCAGTAGAGGCAGCCATACCCCTGGTAGAATGGGCCTGTAAGCCGACCGGTGGGTCCTTACCCGCCAAGCGGTAACACTCCAGCGAGACAAAGTCTGTTTCGTCACAGCCTGTCCCAAACGCTTTCCAGCGTAACCAATAAAGAGCTGATTGTCCACTCTGACCAGAGACATGCGTGAAATATAAAAGCTTAACGCTCTCCTAGGATCAAGCCTATGGAGCCTCTCCTCTTCCTTACCAGGATGTGGAGGAGGATAAAATGCCGGAAGAACAACCTTCTGGCCCAAATGAAATTCCGACACCACCTACGGAAGAAAAGAAGGACGAACTCCAAGGACAACACTGTCCTTATGAAACACAGTGAAGGTTGGCTTAACTGAAAGTGCCTGTAACTCACTCTGCGAGCGGAAGTGACCGCAACTAAAAATACTGTTTTCAGAGTTAACAGTCTCAAAGGGCATGAATGCAAAGGCTCAAACGGAGCACCCATCAGAAACTTGAGAAAAAGGTTCAAATCCCAACTGGGCACCTGGAAAGGTGACGGAGGGAACACATTAGTGAGCCCTTTCAGAAACTGAGAAATTAAAGTAATTTTAAAATAAGAACACTCCTCAGACGAGCGCTTAAATATAGACAGCGCCGCCAGGTCACCTTTAAATGGTACCCACTTGCAAGCCCCTGTGGGCTAAAGAAAGCAAAAAAGACAGAACTACAGGAATGTCACATGAAAAAGGATCCACATTCTGAACCCTGCACCAGTCGCAGAACTTTCTCCAACGGCAACGGTACACGGACTTAGTTGCCGGCCGTCTGGCCGAAAGCAACACCTCCATCACATCTTCAGGGAGGTCCCAATCCTTATACCTCAACCTTTCAGAAGCCAAGCGTGAAGGTTGAGGGATCTGACCTCTGGATGGAGAACCTGACCCCCCCCTCCCGTGAGAGCAGATCGTCTCGGTAGGGAAGACGATGTGTAGGGCAGATGGACAAGTCGAGAAGGTTCGGGTACTACGTCCTCCTGGCCCATGGCGGAGCAATGAGGATCACCCAAGAACCGAACTTCCGTAATCTCTGCAGCACTCGCGGGATGACGGGGACTGGAGGAAACGCGTACAGCAGTGGGAATGACCACTACACCACGAACGCGTCTCCTAAGTCTCCTCTTGGAGGAAATTCCCGCGAGCAGAACCTTTTGCACTTCCGGTTGACACTGGAGGCGAAGAGATCCACTTGAGGAGACCACCAAAGGGCGAAGATCTCCAGGAGAATCTCCTAAGCCAACTCCCACGTGAGAGATCGCGCTCTGCCTGCTCAGAGCGTCCGCCGTCTCGTTTTCGTCTCCTGCCAGATGAACTGTCGAGATCAAAACTTCCTGCTGGATTGCCCAGAACCAGAGCTGCATCGCCTCCCTGCACAGAGGAAGTGACCCTGCCCCCCCCCCTTTTTGTTGTGGTAGTGCATGGCCACCGTGTTGTCCGTCAGGATCAGGACATTCTTTCCTCGCACAGTCGGCAGAAAAGCCATCAGGGCTAGCCTGACGGCCCTCAGCTCCAACAGATGGATATGGAGTCTGGACTCCGACGGAGACCAACGACCACTGACTGTCAACTCGTTGGCATGAGCTTCCCATCCCATTACGGATGCGTCCGACACGATCGTCACCTCTGGCCAGGGCAGCCAAAATGGAGCAACCCTCATCAGATTGCCTTCGTCGGCCCACCACAGAAGGTCCGGGGCGACCGAAGACGGCAACTGAACAGGGTCCGACATCCTGCTGGAGGACTGAGACCACTGGTGCTTGAGTGCCCACTGCAAAGATCTCATCCGCAACCTGGCCTCTGGCACCAGAAGAATGCAGGATGCCATGAGGCCGAGCAGTCTCAAGAACTCGAACGCTGGGAGAGTCTGGGCAAGTTGAAACTTGTGCACCATCTGCCGAATGTGATGAGCCCTTACCTGGGGAGGAAAACACTGCCCCAGGGAAGTGTCGAGCACTGCTCCGATGTACTGGAGCCTCGGAGTTGGTGTCAAATGGGACTTCTTTAAGTTGAGGGATAAGCCCAGCTTGTGAAGGGAGTGGCAGGTGACTGACAGATGATCCAGGACTTGCTCGGGGGAGAGGGCCCTGGTCAACCAATCGTCCAGGTAGGGGTAGACATGAATCCCCCTTTCCTGAGGTGCGCTGCCACCACTACCATGAGCTCGGTGAAGACCCTCGGGACGGAGGTCAATCCGAACGGCAGGACCCGAAACTGAAAGTGCGAGTCGCCAACCGCAAACTTCAGGTACTTCTTGTGCTTCGGATGGATCGGCACATGAAAATAAGCGTCCTTGAGGTCGAGAGACACCAACCAGTCCTGAAGTTGAAGGGCCTGGAGGACTTGAGAGAGAGTAACCATCTTGAACTTGTCCTTCCTGAGGAGTTTGTTCAAACCGCGCAAGTCCATGATGGGTCTCAATCCCCAGTCTTTCTTGGAAATCAAAAAATAAGGGGAATAGCATCCTTTGTTCCTCTCCGCTACAGGCACCAGTTCTATGGCGCCTTTCTCCAGCAGGGATTGAATTTCCTGCGCAAGGAGCGGATCTGGACAAAGATTCCTCGGTAGATTGTCTTGAGGCCTCTGCCGGAAAGAAAGACAGTAGCCGTGGGTTATGATCTCCAGAACCCACACATCTAAAGTAATGGCGCACCACTCTGCAAGATGCTGTGCCAGCCTTCCCCCAACCAGCGAACCATGGGACATGGCCTCATGACTGAGCTGAAGCGGCTGCGGCGTTGCCTTCGGGCAACGAGGCAACAGCCTGAACGGCCTTGGCACCTCGAGTACCTTGTCTTCCACCTCTGGCACTCCTACGGTGGCCCCTTTGACTAGCAGCTCCTCTCGCTTTACCAAAGGAGGAGTAATAACGAAAGGAACCTCCCCTCCATTGCTGTCCCCTAGGACGAAAAGGCGGAGGTTGTGGAACTGCAGCGCCCAACGACTTCGCTGCAGCTTTGGAGGTCTGCAACCTCGAAAAGCTCTTGTCAGCCTTGCTGCCAAAAAGATGTTCCCCGTCAAAGGACATGTTGAGGAGCCGGGCCTGCACATCAGGAGCAAACCCGACTTCCGCAACCACGCAAACCTGCATATCACGGTGCTCGCCGCCATGGACCGGCTGACGCAATCTGCCATGTCCAAACCCGACTGAACGGCCTCACACATAGCATCCTTGCCATCCTGAACCATGGCAAGGAAACCATCCAGTTCATCCCCTTCGGGAATATGTTCAGCCGCCAAGGAAACACAGTCCTACAGAGTGTGCGTGAAACGAGACAAGGTACAAATGGAGTTGGCCGCCTGAAGCGCTATATCCCCTGCAGAAAACACTTTCTTCGCCCAGCCATCAAAACGCTTGTCGTCCCTATCAGGAGGGATGGTAGGGTACGACACCTGCTTTGCCGGGGCCGTAGCCGCCTGCACCACCAAACTCTCCGGACTAGGGTGCTTGGACAAGTAGCAGGGGTCACTACTGGCTGGGCGGTACTTTCGCGGCAAAGACTTGCTCACTGCCGGGAGACTCTCCGGAACAGTCCAAGCCGCTGCCACCCTTCTTTGCAGAGCCATATGGAATGGCAGTACCGGGTCAGTTGGTGGACCAATGTCGAGGATATCCGTAAGGTCATCCTGAACAAACTCCCCTGGGGGAGCAGACCATCCTAAGTACTCGGTGGCCCGTGACATAAGTCGCTGGTACGAAGAATCGGCATGAGTGCCAGGCTGAGGCCTACAAAACACCACCTCCGGAGAGGTGTCCAGCCCACTAGCATCATGCAGGGACTGCCTCAGGTCCTCAAACTGGCTATGGCCTGAGAGAATCTCGTCAGGCACCGTGTGAGGCACCATGCCATCATCAGAGCCCTCATCCAACTCTGAAATGAATTCCAGATGGCGGTAAGAAAGCACAGAACTGGAACCAAAGCCATGCTCGACCTTGGCCAGAGCCTTCCTAGGTGGTTCCCCCGAGCCACGGGGTACCCCCGTCGACACAGCCCCGAAAAGCGCTGAGGACGTTGAGAGAATTGGCGCCGATGTTGAGAGAATCGGCGTAGACGACAGACGCGGCGCCAACGGCATCGACACAGGCCTCGAAGACAGAGCCCGAGCGTGTCCCTCGACATCCCGGGCGCCGAAGGCGTCGACGACTTCCTTGGAGGCAGAGCCTCGAGAGTCAGTCGACGACCTCGGCGCCACAGGCGTTGATGTCTTCCTCGAAGACATCACAGGTTCACGCGGTCTCGAGCGCGTCGAGGACCGGGACCTGGATCGGGCATGCCGAGAACGATTCCCCTTGTCCGAGCAGGGCCTTTCCCACGAATCGTGACAACCACCCGAGCCCGAAGGCGTGCGAGCGGCGTCTCTCGGCTGATCACGACGGACCCCACTCGGAGGTGCGGACGGACCAGTGCCCTGCGATTCGAGAATCGCCAACATTTTCTTCCCGAAGGAAGCCCATTCCTCCGGTGTCGCATGCTTGGTGGGGTAAGCGACCCGCAGAATCCTCGGATAAGGACGGGGAAGGTGACCGATGACGGCGCTTCCGGGAGTGCCTTGAAGAGGCAGAGGAGTGGCGAGACCGACTCCGGGACCGAGACCCACTGGACTTCCAACGACGACGCGGAGAGTCACCCCTCGAGTCGTCCGTCGAAAGCCCTGCAGACCTCGACTTCCGGGGCTTGGACACCTTACCTACCGATAACTTCTTGCGCTCCCACAAGGCTTTGGACGTGAGCGACTGGCAGTCGACACAGTCATCCGTGTCATGGGCCTCCACGAGGCACCAGAGGCAGGCATCGTGCGAGTCCGTGACCGACATCTTGGACCCACAGTCCCCGCACTTCTTAAAGCCCGGACGCTGTGTGGAAGACGAAGTAGACATCTTCACGAAGAATAACTTCACAAACTAACAGGTTCGAAAAACCGAGATGAACAACAGAAACTCCAAAGAGTCGAGGCGTACCGAGATTCACGAAGCAAACACGTTCGGGGAAAAAACAGACTGAGGGTACGGGCGTCGTGCGTCCTACTTATAACATCCAGTGACGTTGGCCGTCGGAGGAGGTCCTCGAAGGCGGCTTATCAACGTCATCGACGCAGGAGCCGAAGATTTTCCAAAGCTGCACAGCTGTGGTGATTACTGTCATAGATATGGAATACGTCGGAGGACCCAATCCCCTTGAATGTGATGTTACTGCTCAATAGAGGCAGCTCAAGGATATCCCAGGAGAATGTGTTTTGGGCCGGGCGGTAGTGGGGGCTGGTAGTGGGTGGGAATGGCCACAATGATTAGTTTGGCTATGAACAGTCAATAGGTGGGTAAATAAGCAAACACCCATAAATTGCATGTCCCTCCTCACATATCATCCCTCTCCTAGCTGTACTCAATAGTTTCAGCCTATAGGTAGCACCTAATGCATCCAATAAATACAACTGGTGCTGTATTCATAATTGGCACTGCAAGTACAGTGGAGAGCAAAAGTTTGGGCTTAGAAGGTAAATTTGCTCCCATAAGAACATAAGGACATTCATCACCAACTGGCCACATCATTTGTGGTGTTACATGGGTCGGGGGCTGTATAAAGATGGTGTTCAACTTCTAGGCCAATCAGCATTTTACACTAATCAATCTTAACGGTATCGAGTGTGAGAACTTTGTGTTCCCTTCCATGTGTAGGACAACACTCCCAATAATTGCCTCCTGAAAAGCAGATGATGGGTCACCTTTATGCACACTATCCTAAATATGCCCACACTGCTGTGAGGACTTGACTGCTTGGTGTACGAACTTCTCCATTCTGTCCTCCAGACCTCGCGCCTTTGACCATCTATGGAAACTGTGCCAGCTCGCGGACAATACAGGAAACTGTGCTAAACATACACATATTGAAGCCAAAGGAACAATTACAAATCCCTCCGATGTGTCCTGTAGCTTTCCATCAAATCCAAATTCAACAGATTGGCAATACCCGTTTAAGGGCCCACCCTAGTAAACACCCCTTCAGATACCATCTCTACAATCTCATAACTAGACTGCTCCACTCAACACAGAGGAAAACGAACACCCACATAACTTGTTTGTGTTAAAGTGGATTCTACTAGCCCCGTGTTCATAGTGGGGTTGCCCTGACAAGCCCATAACAAAAAAACATCTTTTAGGTTTCCTTGACTCATAGTGTTAGCTGTGGTGCAGTAATCAAGGCTAACTTTAGGGATAGTAGAAGATCAGAATACACGTACTCTGAATAAAGGACTGTCAGAGGTATTACAAAGACATACCATTTTATTAAAGATAAGCAAAGATGTAGCTGAAGTTTATAGGTGACTAATGCAGGTTTAGACATTCAAGAATGCTTGGACAATTCATATCTTAAGACTTGACTGAACCCGGATTTCGTCTCCTTCAGAACTAGAGGGAATTGTGTGCTGTGCTTCGGAATGGATAAGCAGAATACTGGGCCTGGTGAGATGTGTAAATATTAATAAGTATAGGACCCTATCCCAAGTATAACTCTTCAACCTGCTTAGAAAGATCAATGCAAACTAGTGTGTATTCCTATGTTTAAATGTATGTACATAGAGGATGATGGCATATGCCTATGTTGTAATTCTCTCAACTCTAGCTACAGACACCAAATAAGTCCTTTGCATTCCCAATTACTCATAGCGGGTCTGACTCCCAGCCTAACTTCAGAAATAGCCACACTATTACTTCGCTACATCAAGCCCCCTAACATGCACTCGCAACTAGCTATTGGAAAATGATAAATTGACTCTTGGCAAATAAAAAATGGTATTCTCTGTGCATGTAGAGAACTAAGGGTGTGAGTGGCTTTATGCCTTATTAATAGCTTGCAGCTTTATCCAAGACTACACAATACCTGAAACATCTTCTTTGCCTCCTTCACCCCGGAGTTCAATTGGTGCTATAAATGCCAGCATGGCTAACAATAATAAGATCACATGAATCTCAAACATTTTTCGTTAAAGATTCAAACACTAAAGTAGATATGGCAATAGCAACAGACTACAAAGCCCTGGTGAGGAACAAAAGGAAATGAAGCCAACTATTAGCACTATGTTGCAAGAATAGCCTAAACAACAGACATTCCCTCAGTTCAACACCACGTTTGAACCTCTGGATGTAAAATGTGCCAGCAATACAAATTTCGGTATTACGATCACCACATTATTGGTCATGAGATACCTTCTCTGAAACGTTGAATGATCTAGGTCTCTGGCTGGACTGTGTCTCACAAACCTATGACAGCAAGCGTAATTTAGGGTTCACTTAGTTGATTTAGGAACCAATTGACGTTCAAGGGAACACAGTTCAAATCAATCTCACTGTGACATTTCCTATCATATAATCACGGCCAGATTGATCGCATGCAACATGAATATTCCACAACATCACTAATCTCTTAAGAAAACAGTCAAAAAGCACTCCATACCCTATGACTTTCAAATTCACTTAGAATTCTTTTGAGGCATAATTCATTGTAAGAGCCACCCCTTTCTGAAGGTCAACTGCCTTTCTAAGAGTCTCTTCTTGCTTTACTCAAAATTGAGCTTGAACACGACCACCCACTGCCATAGAGCAAGTTTATGTATGTATGTAGGGAGTTTAGGCATGGATGCTACTACGATAAAAAAAAAAAATTAGATCCTTAGTTTCACTTATTAAAGAGCTGGGAAGATCACTCCAACATGAGTCCAAAATGCAGTTTACATGTGTGAATCCTAGCAGCACTAATTGGATCTTCTATGTTCACAATGCATGCATGTTGGTTCCCTCAAGAAAGGCTTCCAATCTTCTTAGTTGATAAAAATGCTTAAGGGGATGTGGGCTGGAAGTGAAAATGGTTGTAAAGCCCTGCTTTTGGTTTCCTTGCACGTACTATGCAAAGGCAATAGCTATTTCAGGGTTCCAAGGAATGTGTTGAAAGAATTCTGTCAGACGCACTTAACATCTTCCCTGGGTCAGATGATTCTAGGAGGTAGTAAACGCATTTGTTATATACAATCAGGAAATAGTGCTGAAGATTGGCAAAAGGGGAAAACCTGAGAGTGAGTTAGTTCATGCTTGAGTTGAGTAGTTTGGTAGCCCCACTCCATCAGAAATCTACATTTTTAGTGAGAAGCCATCAGCTGTCTTTGGATGAGCAGGAAGATGGCACATTTGCAGACTGAAAACACTAGCTTTGGAAGAACAGTTACTCAGAAAAAGAGTAGCTTTCCTTATGCTCCCAGAGATCAGTTTAAATCTGAGTATTATGAGTAACCAGCTCTCTCATACCTCTGGCATGATCGGCGAAAAGCAATAATTCACGCTGGATCTGATTGCTAAAGTTAACAGTGAAAAGAATGTACAAGCAGCATCCAGGTAAAGCACTAAATGCAGCCAGTTGGAGGAGGGAGGGGGAGCGGGGATCCTGAAAATTGAGAACGCATGCAGGAGACAGGCAGTACTTAACCAAAGCCTCGTAACACAAGCCAGAGATGGTGAAAGTTTGAGGATGCAGCCTAGGTACAGTCCAAGAATGCTATAAATCTATGCTCACTTCCTTGTAAAACGGAAGAGGTGACTGGTCTCCTGCTTTTATCTTCACAGAGCTATATTTATGTTGGTTTGG